>NC_034611.1:48386422-48428954 GCF_900095145.1 Mus pahari
GATAGGTAGATATGTACTTACTTCTGATAGGTAGATATGTACTTACTTCTGATAGGTAGATATGTACTTACTTCTGATAGGTAGATATGTACTTATTTGGAGCAGGTAGATCAGAGTTAAAGGACAGACTTAGCTTCACGTTGAGTTCAGGCAAGCCTGGGCTATGTGAGAAACCGTCTCCTATCCCTCTACCACTATCACAAGATGAATGGGCAATATATTGGTAGGAAAGGAAATGGAATTTGGAAATTATCAATAGTGGTTCTGACCCTAGGACAGTAACTGTCTTGGTCTTCCTTTACACTGGCCAGAGCATACCATAATTCCCCCTACCCACTGGGATTGGCATATTGTACCTCATGAATGTTCATCAATGCTTACCACTGAGCCATGCCCTCTGGCCCTTGTTGTTAAGGCAGGGTCTTGTAAACCCAGGCTGGGCTGGCCTCAAACTATGTCATAGGGAAAGAATACCTTTGAGTTCCTGATTCTCCTGCTTCTAACTCCCTCGGACTAGATTACAAGTGTATGATGTCACTCTTGGCTAGTGTCCAGGTTTGATAGGCATTATCAGAGAGTGTAAGAGGTAACTTTATTCAGTTTTAATTTCTGAAAAAAAAAGTTTAAAGTACCTTAAGATAAGGATATATTCTATATCACTTGAGAGAGTCTAGGAAAATCAAATGGATGGAAATTATAAGAAGATTGATATTGGTTTAGGATAAGGGTGGATGTTGTTGATAGTTTTGGGACATGGTCTTATATAGCTCAGTCTGTCCTCCAAAACTACCCTAGCCAAGGATGGTCTGGAAACCCTGACTTCCTCCTTCTGCCTCCCGAGTGCTGGTACTACAGGCATGTACAACTACACCTCGCTTAAGTGGAATTGTTTAAATTAATTAGAGACTGGAAAGACGGTTCCGTGGTTTAGAGAACTTTCTGCTCTTCTGCGGGGCATGAGTTCGAGTCCCAGCTCCCACATGGCAGCTTACAATTGTCTGTAACTCCCATCACAGGAGATCTGACACCCTCTTCTAGCCTACGTGGGCACCAGGCACACACATTATACATATACATTATACAGACATGCAGGCAAAACACCCAAACACATAAAAAAATAATAAAAAGTCTGGATTTTTAGTGTTGAACCTCTGTTCCTTGATGTTCACACAGAAGGTGCATGCCTATCGACAGAGAAGCTGTGGAGAGTATTTGATTGGGAAGAAGGTTAGCTGCCTTCCAGCACACCTGTGTAATATATATAGGTATAATATTCAGGTATATAATAACATACTGTGGGTGACCTTTTCCCCATCTTCTCTTAGGTGGAGGAACAAGTTCTAAAACGAGTACGGAGGAAGATTCGTAACAAGAGAGCAGCTCAAGAAAGCCGCAAGAAGAAGAAGGTGTATGTAGTGGGGCTGGAGAGCAGGTAAGAAAGGACGCACATGGGGGGGGAGCTAGAAACCTGAAGGGTTTTGAAGGGAGGAGACACAATATTTTGAAATCTATGTGTCCTTGTATCCATGTTGTCCTCCAGGGTCTTGAAATACACAGCTCAGAATCAGGAGCTACAGAACAAGGTGCAGCGTCTGGAGGAACAGAATCTGTAAGTGGCCATGAGAAGTCATTTTTTTAAATGCTTTCTCACTCTTTCCACTGTTCCACATGACTTCTAAATGCTCAAAAATGCAAACATCTGGAAGTTAGCCACGTCTCAAGTGTGATGGAGAATAAACTTACAAGTAGCTAAGGAGCAATTAAGTACAAGATAAAGAAGTAAGAAAAGACTGCAGGCCATCGACGTGACTGCAGTTGCAGCCATGGGGTGGGACTGGAGGAGAGAAGACCGTATTTGTGCTTGGCTGGGACTCTAGCTCTGGGTGTCGGGTGGGAGCACACGGTGCTCGGTGGGGAGCACATGCTTAGCTGAGCAGGTACTGGAGAACTTTTCTTGAAGGTATTTAAGTCAGGGCAGAGTAGTTTGATTTTTTTTTTTTTTTTTTTTTTTTTGACTCACTAAGGAATCACAGGCATTTGTGCACAAAGACACTTGGGGGAAAAATGGCAAGGAAGTTGGGACTGGATGCACAGCGTCAGTGGAGAGGCTAGCTCAGACAGGAGGGCTTCATCATGCCTTGCGTGCTCAGCCAGAGCACGCACACTGCCATTCCCTCTCGTCTCTTAGGTCCCTTCTAGATCAACTGAGGAAGCTTCAGGCCATGGTGATCGAGATAGCCAACAAAACCAGCAGCGGCAGCACTTGTGTCCTGGTAAGGAGGGTGACGAGAGATCCTTTCCCTGGCAGAGATGGGGTACACACCCCAGACCCAGAGCCCTTCACCTCCTCCCTGTGTTCTAGGTCCTCGTGTTCTCCTTCTGTCTTCTCCTGGTACCTACTATGTACTCTTCTGATGCAAGGGGAAGTGTGCCCGCGGAGTATGTTGGTAAGAAGCTTAAGGACACCTTCGGGCATGGGCTGTAGTAGAGGGCTTCTTGTGTGTGGTCTCCTGACCAGTCTTTTGTCTTTTCAGTGTTGCACCGCAAGCTTCGTGCCCTCCCCAGCGAGGACCATCATCAGCCGAAGCCGTCTGCCATAGAGCACATGGACAGCACACACCAGTCGCTGGATAGCTCAGAACATACGTTCTTGGTCTCCAGCAACTTTTCCTGTGTACTGTATCACGTGCCTCAGGCGGAGCAGCCCTTGCACCGGCCACGCCGTGATCTTTCTTCAGAGATGCTCTTCTCAGACTCCAGCCTTCTCCTGCAGGCAAATCTTTCAGAAAGCGGGGGATGGCAACCTAACCACAGCCCTTCTTTGGTCATCTTGCAGGGCAGGTATTCAGGTTAGGTGTGAGGATATGGGGAGTCCTCTGCCTGAGGATATGGGGTGTCCTCTGCCTGAGGACTCCTGTCTGTATTCAAATAAAAAGGAGCAGGGGAGAGCTGGCCTTTGCTCATGTGCTCTGTTAGGATGCCCAGGAACTCAAACGCACCACACTAACTAGCTTTCTGAGTATTTTATTTATACCCATGTGTATCTGTTGTCCCATGAATAGATTTGGAGACATTTACTGGCCTTGAATACTTCATCCGTGGAAGGAACAGGTAGGGTAAGAAATAAATAAGTGGTTCCTCAGCCCCTTTTTACTGGCACAGCTGGGGAGGAAGAGGGGCATGATTGTCCTATTGGCTCAGGGCTGCAGGACTTGTGGGAGGAGGGAGGGAGGCCCAGTGTGGAGGCTGGGCCTCCACAGTTCAGAGGAATCACTCTGGACTGAGGTTTGCCAGCGATCTCTTTGGTCCACATTCAGGCTGTGTACTTAGTCCCGTGATTTGGGTGACTGCTGGCCTGCGGCTCTTTTTATGCTGCTGCTGTTGCAGGGCCAGCTGCATGGCCCAGATGCTCAGTGGCCGCATGTAGGCCAGGGAGCGGAACACTCGTTGCTGGCAGTATGCCTCTGGGGTCTGGAAAGCCAGGCCCAGGCGTTCCCATACAGTGCGGTAACAGCCTTCAGCTGTCCGGAAACCTTCCCAAGTCAGGCCCTGTGGGGAGAGGTAGAGTCACACATAATAACTGACTCTTGGCACAATTACCTAAGCTGAGCAGATAAGACAGGAGGCCGTTTGCCCTAAAGGCAAGAACTTAAAGGCAAGAGGTGGAACACATATCAGGGAAAAGGGCACTCTGTGGACGGATAAGATGGCAGTAGGGTGTTCCTGGAATAAATTTAGTGGCTGAGGAAGTTTTCTGGGCCACAGTACAAATGGTGAAGGGCTGGGAAGAGAATTTATTACCTCTTGGATCATGGTGGCTGCCAGCCCATAGACCACACCCACCCAGACTTCATCAGACTGCACACTGGATCTATCAGGGACACCATGAGGCTGCATCCCATTCACAGCCCCCATGGCTCCTCCTGCAAAGGCTTGGACATTGAGTTCAAAGATGGTTTGGAGAGCACGGACCACATGCAGGGTAGGAAATACCTGGAGGGAGAGCAAAGGCCGAGTCTCAGACTTGCCTCCCACCTCCAGGGAAACCCAGACTTCTGGCTTTTCCAGCCTCTCACTTCAGTGTCTCCTTCTCCCAGGCCGCAGGCCCTCAGGAACCACTGCCCAGCACACTGGTCAGACATGACGCTGCGGGACTGAGGCTGGGAGCTGCTGTCGTAGTTGTAATAGCGTCCTGGAATAGAGAAAGAGCAAAGTCAAGTCGCTTGTTGGGGCGCATAGTTGGGTTTTAAGTTGCCCCAGGTTGCTTTTACTCACCATTCCAGAGCAGTCTCTCATAAGCTTCTCGGCCTCGGCAGAGAATGGAAGCAAACCTCTCCTGGACATCCTGGGCCCCACACAGAACGGCCATCTGAACCATTACAGCCACTGCTGCCAGCCACAGCCCTCCGCAGTAAGCACTGGTCAGGGACAGTGGCTGGAGTGAGACCAGCCGCTCCAGCCCCTCCCACGCACAGCACTACCATCCTCATTTGCCCGGGTCCCCACCTCAGACCTGGAAATCCCTACCCCCAAACCTGGGGCCTGTGGTGACCCATCCATCATAGGTCTGGTCTGCGTAGCCTCCATTCTCAATGAGTCCATCTTGGTCCTTATCAAACTTCATTTCGGACTCCATCACAGCCTACAGAGGGATCAAGACACTGAAGACCTAGGTTCTAAGAAAGAAAGTCTGGTTCTCCCAAGACTCCAGCCACATTCCTGGTATACTGGACACAGTTCTCATTCCTTACCAGACATACAGGCCACATGTCCTTCAGGAAGCCTTGATCACCCGTCAGGTAGTAGTCCCGATAAACTTGCAACACAAACTTCAGGTTCAGGTCCTTCCAATCAGCAGTATCATGAATCAAATATGCGTTGACCCGGAGCCATGGCTCATCATCTGTTGGAGGGGAGGGGACCTGGTTAAGTGTGTTGGTGGACAGGATAGCGGGTATAGAGACTGACAGACAGAATCCTACCTGGATCCCCAATGTCATGAGGGATGACATTCCTCCTTTTCACAGGTGCCACCACTCCACTCATCAGGTACCGTCGCCGGGTCAGGTCCTCCTTGAAAGTTGCCAGAGCTGGGGGAGTGGAGACACAAGTACGTGAGGGAAAGCAGGGAATGGGCAGGCTTGGGGTGGGGCCCAGTGCTGTGCGTGTGAGCCCAGAGAACTAAGGAGCTGGATGTGGGCATGCTCAGGAGGAAGGGGAAGACATGTTATCTGAGAGACAATAAAGGTTCAAGGGTAGAGAAAACGGAGACGTTACCCATATCATACTGGAGACTGAGCTCGAGTTTAGGCCACAGCATGACGAGGGCAAAGGAAGCATAAAAGTGGACGTCGTACGTGTTGTACATGCGGTACTCCTGGCCTGGAGGAAGAAGAGAGACACTGTTGCCAGAATGCCAGCTTCTGCTCCGCAGCTCTTCAAAAGCTGGAAGTAGGGCACAGTCATCTTTCTGTTTTCCCAATTCACCCCTTATCCTGTCAGTATCTCAGGATAGGCAGCATCTGTCATCTTGCATTATGTAGGACACACCTAGCCCTGACCCATGCCAATCCACTGGCACTCCATACCTTCAAGGTAGCCAAATCGCCCATAGTCCTGCAGAGTCGAGCGAAGCTGATGCATGGTCCCTCCCAGCCCCTCTGGTAGGGAGTCTGCAGGAACTTCCAGCCACACCGTGCCTCCATCGGCCAGGAAATACAGTTCATTGAACAGTGCAGATTTGTACCAGGCAGGCAAGGTTCTGGGAAGCCAAGAGGAGGGCATAGATCTTTATGAGCCTCCCAGGATAGAAGGGATTCTAGAGTGGAGAAGAGTAGGGCACTATGTGAATCTCAGCACGGCCCCACTGACTGCTAGGGAAGTAGATCAAGTCCTATTTGGAGTAAGTGCCTGCGAAAAAAACGACAAGAGGGCACTACTGGCACCTGTCATCCAGTATTGGGTTCTGCCATGCTGAGATTCTGTTCTCCCAGTCTGCATATTGGCACAGTGCATAGTGGCTCAGGGCAGGTGCCACATCACCATCTGAACCAAAGAACCGTGTATACCGCCTGGGATGGAAAGAAAGGCATAAGAGCAGGTGCTCTAGGCTAGGCAACCCCCACCCCGCCCCCAGGCCTTTGGATCCCTGCATTTACCTGTAGTGGACTTGTCCTTTAGCTCCAAACATGATCCTAGGCATATCCCAAGCCAGTGAGAACTCCAAGCAGCACCGGCTTCGAGGTAGCAGCTTGCTGGAGATGCACACAGCCCCAGCGATACCCTCTCCTTTCTGTGTCGGGGTGCTTTGGCCTAAGGAGCACAGAGGAATCAGCGCAGGCACCCCCTTGAGCCCCAAAGCCAGGGACTTCTAATTTGAAGACAAGGCCCATTCATTATCAGGTCTTCCACCCCTGGTCCTAAGACAGGACAGAGCCTTTCTTCCCAATGCCTCCAAGTCAAACCCCCCATCACCAGCAGGGGAGTCCAGCTGTCCATCCTGAAGTAGGTCCTGCCACACCTGCTGCCCAGTGCCGTCGGGGTCAAATGCTGTGGTGTAGGTTACCGTGGTATCTGCCTGTTAAGAAGCCAGAGACTCTGTAAAGGCAAGCCCAAGCACACTGGATTCTGACTAGCTCTTCTGCTCCTTATACGCTGTCACCTCCAAGTTCTAGAGGCTGAGGGCTGTGATGAGGATGGGACTCAGGAGTTGATGAAGTGGAAAACCGTGAGAGGTAAAGTAGGTTCGGGTCAGGCCGTGAGGGCAGGGGATCCCGGGGAGAGGTACAGAGCAGACTTTTCCCTCACCGTGCATCGTGCAGCCACAGCCATGGTGTAGGGGTTCGGAGGGGTTGGATGATGCAGGAGTAGCCCCTGTACAGTCGTCCCATCCTGCTCCAGGCGGAAGGGCTCATTCCACAAACCTCCAGCCGCATCATCTTCACCTCCTAGTCCATTCCGCATGGAGAATGTGATGGACACATCCAGGGTCTCGTCTCCTCCGTTTTCTACATCCCACACAAAGACGCCTACAGGGAGACTGCTGTCCTGGGGTGGGAGATCGCACTCTGTCTCAGCGTGTCCTCAGGAGTGGCCAGAGAGCACCTCCTCAAATTGTTCCCGCTACATTCCCTTCTGTCTTCTGTGCATCTCTATGTTCCCAGGAAACCGGCCTCCCAGGAGGTCTAGACGGCTAGGACGACTTGATTGGGGAAGCAGTGTGATGGTCATAGCTCCGGGTTACACAATTTCTCTCCCTTTCATGGGTTACACAATTTCTAGCAGCAGGGGGTCTGGGGAAGGGCATGGAATGGAGCAAACAGGGGGAATCCTCACCTGGTAGTCATGAGGCAAGATAGGTGTGATCTGGCGACAGGTGAGGGTGACATTCTGGCCAGGAAGCTGATAGACCGTCCAGGCGCGGGGATAGAGGGCGTGGTAGAAAGCAAAGTAGCCACACAGGCCCCAGTTCCAGCTGCGCAGGACACTCGGAAGCTCCAAGGACAGAACTTGCTGGTACACAGTCCGCCCATCTCGACGCAAGCATACTATAAACTTGATCAAGAGAGCAGACAGGCTGGGACAAGTAACCCACAGGCAGCACACACTTGGTCCCCACCCACAAAGTACTCCTTTGCAGCCCTATCCCTGTCACCACCACCAGCCTTAGGTTGTCTCCAGGCCTTCCTCCCAGCTCAGTGAGCCAGCACCTGACCTACTTCCTCCTCGTCCAGTCAGCTCCTAGACCTCCTCCCTTCATGCTCGGTCTCTGTACCTTTATCAGGCTTATTCAATCTCTGCCTTTTAGCTTGATAGCAGAAAATGATCTAACCAATCAGTATGTGCCAACCCCTGCCTAGCATGTTTTAGTGACTCCTATAGCATTCAGGCTGAATGCTAAACTCTAACCCGGTCACACAAATACAAGACACTCTCTAGTCTGTGAGCATCCTTCACTTTCTCTTCATGTGTCCACCCATCTCCATCCACTCAGATCCCTTCATCCTTCAGGGCCTAAGTCAGATACCTCCTCTCCCTCCTCCTCTCCAGCAGGGACCGTTCTGTTACACCCTATTCCTCTTAAGTATTTGGTAAATTATGTCACAGTGTTTTCATTTGCTATCCTGTGTCTCCAGTTTTCCCACGGCTCACTCTGAGGGCAGGGGTCATTTCTAGCTTACTGACATGGACCTCACAGAGTGGGCATGTGTGCAAAGTCTCTATAGTATGGCCTGCTGCTTCAGTCTACTGTGGGCCCACCTCATGGTGGCAGTCTCAATTGTCCCCAAGTCTTATTTCTCCAGTATAACCTCAGGCTCTGGGGAGGAGGAATGCTGAGGGCTTAATCTCTTCCATTACTCCAAACTATGCTTGGTGGTGTTATTGATATAAAGTTTCCTTTCCCTTTCTTCTATCTCTTTTGAGATAGGATCTTGCTTTGTAGCTCAGGCTGGCCTTGAACTGGTAATCCTTCTGCCTCAGTCCTGGGGATTACAAATGTGGATGTAGCCGTAAAGTAATTTTCCATGTTGCTGGTAAAGTACCAATGGTTAGGACCACCAACAGTTGTCACAGAGAGCACTGGCTACCATGCTGCCTTGAGCAGGTTACTAATGCCCTCTGGATCCTGTCTCCTCATCTGTAAAATGATGATGATGGTACTTTGTAGGATTTTTAAAAATATAAATATCCCCAAAGCCTACCACAGTGTATTAACACAGTACACAGGCACTGGTTACTGCAGACCCTCGTTTCCAAACTTGGCTTGCAATGCAGAAGAGATGAGACATGGGCCTAGGGTGGAGACTGGGTATTGAGCACAGGCAGGAAACTTGAATTGAGAAGGACACTGTCATCAATGGGTTTGAGATCTGCCAGTCATCTCTCCTTTGGCGGTAAGCTGAAAGCTGGGGCTATCCCTCAGGAAAGGGGGACTTGGTAACTCAGGAAGGGAGGTCATTTGAGAGCTTTGGTGAAGGGCAGGGCATACACTGACAATTAAGGCCCAGATATGCGATAGAAACAGAACTGAAAAACCTGAAGCTTTAGAAAAGCGAGGAAGGCTAGAGAGAAGGGTTAAAGGGAGTCCTGGGAAGACCATCAGAGGTCTGCAGCAGGGGAGCGGACCTAGGCTAACGTGTTACTAATCTAGGTGAAGAGACTAGCACTGTGTGCCTTGCCCCACCATGACTTTTTAGGTTTTACCCTTTCTCTTCCAGTCTTTTCAAATATTCTTTAAAAAAAAAAAAAAAAAAAAAATCGAGGGCCAGCCAAGATGGCTCAAGCCAGTGAAGGCACGTGTCACCGAGCCTCACAACCTGAGTTTAGTCTCCCAAGCCCACATGGTAGAAGGTGAGAACCCACTCCTTCCTCCAGGCTGTCTTCTGATCTTCACACCGATGCCACAGCATGCAGAAGCCACAGTGACAGTAAAGTTATGCACGAAGCTTCGAAGACAGTTCGTGGGCCTGGTTCTCCTCCTCCCACCCTGCGGGCCCAGGGACTGAATGCAGGTCGTCAGACCTGTACGACTTTACCTGTTGAGCCGCCTTCCTGCCCACCACCTTTGTGTGGTCTTAAGTAGCCCAGGCTAGCCTTGAACTCCTGCTCCTTTTGCATCCGCCTCCCAAATATTAGGATTACAAAGATGTACCACTCCACGCAGTACCAAATGTTCTTTTAGCCAGGTTAAATGGCCCAGACATTTCTAGTCTTGGTGCTGGCTGAGCTAGCGCTCAGAAGACTAGTTAGTACATGAGATTTATCAGGCTGTTTGCTTATTCTTCCAAGGGACATGGGCTCTGTGTTCATCTTAACCTACTGTCCATCCTAGTACTGGGTGGAGCACACAGCATCCTGAAAGCATTTACTGAACTGGACCATGTGGATGTCTAACTGTCACATCCTATGCTAGCCCAGAGTCACCCCTCTGCCTGCCCACCCCCCCCCTCCTTACTTGGTCTGCAATGACTGTCTGGTGCTGGTACATTCCAGGGTTGAGCTGCCAACGACAGAACTGGCCTCTCCAGCCCCGGGTGATAGTGCCTCCTCCAATGCCACCCAGGGGACAACCTAGAAACAAAGTCAGGATGGCTGGTGGAGAACTGGAAGAAGAAAGCAAGCCCACCTCTTTAAAAACTTAGGGAATGGAGCCATGCATAAACTAGGAGCCTTTTTGTCTGACTCCGTAGAAGCACAGAAGTCGGACCCTCTTTGAAAAGGGCAGCTGAGCTGAGACTCACCATAGATCTGTCTCAGGGGTACAGAATTGAACATGTCGATGAAAGGGGTCTTCTTTTCCACGTGGGTCTTCCGGTACCACCACTTCAAGTACCTGAGGAGCAAGTGTCTGTGTGAGTGAAAGGTGAGTGGGTTGTCTCCTGTAAGCTACACTCACCGTCCTTTACTTTGTCACCTCCGTGTGATCTCCGACTCAATGTCCCAAGGATGCCGGGCTCCATGAGCATTCCTAAAATCTTAGCATTCTGAAAGCTGAGGCAGAGGGATTACAAGTTTGAGGCCAGCATGGGCTACATGGTGAGACCGTCTAAGACAACAACCTAGGGCCCATCACTAGTACCTGCCAAGCCGTCCTCCTCTGACCGCTCCGGTTCACGGTCCCTCATCTTCCCGGCTGCCCAGACACCAGTGTAGGCTGCCCTCGTTTCTCTTTTCTGAGAGAGAAGCGATTCTTCTAATTCTACTACCACTGCTTTAGCTCGAACCTCAGGAGCTTTTGTCAGTGTTAAGGCCAGTTGCCTTCCCTGGCTACACCCTCCTCCACACATCCCCTCATTTTCACACAAGCAGAGGCTGCCAAAAAGACTCCCTCTTTTAAAAACGATTTCATTTATGAAAGGTGAAAAATTGGAAAATATATCAGGTAGAAGGGAAACCGTTTCAGCTGAAGATAATAACTGATGTGTGTATATTCTGGACCATTTCCTCTTTTTTTTTTTTTAAAGATTTATTTATTTTATGTATGTGAGTACACTGTAGCTGTACATATGTGCCTTCATGTGGTTGTTGGGAATTGAATTGACCTCTGTTTGCTCTGGTTGGCCCCACTCGCTCTGGCCCAGAGATTGATTTATTATGGCTTCAGACACACCAGAAGGGAGTGTCAGATCTCATCATGGGTGGTTGTGAGCCACCATGTGGCTGCTGGGATTTGAACTCAGGACCTTCAGAAGAGCAGTCAATGCTCTTACCCGCTGAGCCATCTCGCCAGCCCTGGACCATTTCCTCTTAAGCTCCATCCCCACTTCAGCATTTAATTTTCAGTTTTCAGATTTTGTTCTTCCAAAATACCCAGTAAATTAACTGGTCATGATAGCTCATATCTGTCAAACCAACACTTGAGGTTGAGGCTAGCCTGGGCTAAGTAATGAGTTCCAAGACAACAGGGGCATCAAAGTGAGAACCTTTCTCAACAAAACAAAGTCAGAATACCCACTACAGAAAGCTTTCTAAAAAGTCACAGTGTTTTCCTGGTTTTGCCTTGCTCTGTAGCCAATAGGAAGATGATCAGGGCTGTCACATGGGAGTAGATGTCTGTATTTTCACGGCTAGGACGTCTGTCTCCGCCTACTAATCTTATTCCTTACCCATTCTCATTCCGGATAGGTCACTAAGCAAGTTCCGCCCACCCGTCCTTCCCATTTCCACTCTCCTCCTTAACCAATCGTTTTATGCCCAACATTCAGTCACATCTAAACAAGTAATTAGTTATGTCAGCCAAGCTTTTGTTTCCTCATCTGCGGAAACAGGGATAACTTCTGCCCTAGCTACCTCGTATAATCATGGAAAGATCAAATAACCTAACAGATAAGAAAGCCATAAAGTGAAATATCTGTGCCAGGCATGACTATTGCCACACACTGTCTCAGCTCCTAATTAGACACTGCCTTGTTATGCTAGTGTGTTCCTCACATGAGCATGACCAATTTTTAAGTTCCTTGAGTTAAGGAACAATGACCAAGACTAGGTGAATGTTCCCCACAGCTCTAAGCATAGGGCAAGGCACAGGGCCGGCAGCCCATGATACTTGATTAATTTACATATGAATGGATGTACAACCGGCGGACACAGAAAGAGCAAAGGAAGACAGAGTGATCCGGAGTTGTGAAGGGAAATACACTAAACAGAATAGGACCAGCACGTCCTGGGGGCGGGGCAAAAGGCATGGGAGACGAAGGATGTGGGAGGAGGGGAGCAAGGCTGAAGGCCCGGGGACAGTTTACAGGAAATGGGACAGCAATGGGAAGCCAGCAAGGATCAGAGAAGAATTACAAGATTCAAAAATTGGCAGAACAAAGGACGCTCTGGTAGTAAACATTTATTAAGTGAGCTGACTCTGGCAAAAGGAAGAACAATCAAAATTGAACTCTTAAGTTGAAAGTCTAATAACTATCCTGCCAGCACCCCTATGAGGGCCCCTCAGTTCAATTCTGAGGGGTTCCCTCCTCTAGTTTGGCTGCTGGTCATTCCTGATATTCAGTTTTTTCAGTAGTATCAATACTATCCTCTTTTTTTTTAGTTTTTTTCAATAGTTTCAATAGTATCCTCTTTTTTTAAAATAAGATTTATTTATTTATTTCGATAGTATCAATAGTATCAATTCCAGCTCAAAAACGACCATTCTGAACCCTCACCTCTGCTCTCTCCTCAGTGTAGGACCTCATCCCATTCCCAAAGCTCTGTGTGGACGATTCCCTCCCTATCCAAGTATGGCAAGCCAAGGTCCAAGGGGCTGAGCAAGAGCTTGAGGCCTCTGTGACTCAGCTCCTACTTAGTAGGCTAAGAAGCCAGGATGAATGCATCCCTGTTCTTGACCTGATCCTGACATGCAATCCACTGTGCCTATCTCAGTACTGTGGATCCCATCTTGACCCAAAGGCTTTTTTTTTTTTTTTTTTAAGTTTTATTTATTTAATGTATGTGAGCACACTGTTGCTCTCTAAAGACCCACCAGAAGAGGACATCAGATCCCATTACAGAGGGTTGTGAGCCACCATGTGGTTGCTGAAATTTGAACTCAGGACCTCTGGAAGAGCAGTCAGTGCTCTTACCCGCTGAGCCATCTCTCCAGACCATGATTGTTAATTCCTACTGACAACTTGGCCAGATCTAGAATCACCCAAGAGACAAGCCTGTGGGCGTGCCTCTGAGGAGTGAATACTTCAGGTTGATTGAAATGGGAAGATGCGCCTTGCCTTGACTGTGGGTGACTACATTCCATGGGCTGGGGGTCCTGGACGGACAGAAAGGAGAAAGAGGGCCGAGTTCTAGGCTTCTTTGCTCTCTGCTCCTGGCTGCCATACCGTGTGACTGCCACCATCACTTCTCTGCCATGACAGACGGTCATACCCTCACACTGTGAGCCCAGACAAACTCTTCCTGAAGTTACTTTTGTCTGCTTTTGACAGCTTGTTTCCTAACTTGCTTGGAGAGAGGATTCTCTGACACAGGAGCCAAATGTCCAGGCAGCGCCAGGCCTTCTTCACTGCCTAGGGCTAGGCTTAGGTAAGTGGCCTCCTTACCACAGTTCCCACAGCACTGACGGGGCAGAGAAGGACTCCTTACCTTAGAAGCTTCAGGGGGCTGAGTTTGGCAACTCTTATGCTTCCCTTCCCAGTGCTGTGTTTATATGTCAAGTGACTCAGAATGATGCCCTCTGTCTGTCTGTCTGTCTGTCTGTTCCTGTTCCTAGGAATGCTGCTTCATCACTAGTCTTTGAACTCAGTAGGGAATCCAGAAGCTTCTACAGAACCTGCTCCACAGTGTTTGTAACCTCTGGGATATGAGAAAACGCTAAGGCTGGCGCTGGAAGGCCAGCAAAAGGCACCGCTGGCTAGAAGTCACCTGCCGAGGTCTGGGGAAGTGTCTCCTCCTGGTAAGGCCAGCTCTCTTCTGCCGAGCTCCATCCCTAGCTCCACCCCCCTACTTGTTACCTCGGGATGACTTCACTGCGATGTTCAAGGGTGCCCCGAGAACTCTTAGGCTCAAATGATCCTCCTGCCTCAGCCTCCCAAGTAGGTAGCACTCTAGGTCTCTGCCCAATTCCAACTTTGCTTTTTTTTTTTTTTTTTTTTGTATGGAAGCCATCTGTCACAGAACAGAGTGAACTCCCCACCCTCTCTCTAGGGTTGACAACAGCCAGGATCAACTCTTCCAAGAATCAGAGCTTGAGGATAGAAACAGAAGAATTCTGGGCCTGAAGAAGCTTGTGCTGAAATAAGGTACTGAATCAAGCACATCAGAGACTGGACTTCTCCTACCTTGTCACAAAGTATAGCTAATCTCAAAGGGACGCCTGGGAAAGAGGAAGTGCATGGGGGGAGGGCGGGGGCGGGGGCGGGGGAGAGGCGGTTAAATAGGAAACGGGAAAGACTGACTTTAGGACTAAATGCTCTTTCTCTTTACTGCCGAGGAGACAAGATGCTAGGAAAAGAAGGATGAAGGGAAAAAAGAGAAATGTTCTTCAGTTCCACCCTCAAAAACTGCAGGGCTAAAGAATGCAGGGGATATGGTATACCTGACTGGAACCAGGAGCCCACTTACTTGCCCACCTTTCCCACCTAGGCAGGGAGTCTGAATGGGATCAAAGGAACCAAGGCATTCTAGGCAGCGGAATCTACTCACCTCAAGCCCATACCGAAGTGCTTTACCAAATTACTGAGAGAGATGTTGTTAGCCTGAAAAGGTTTTCTCTTCTCTGCAAACTCGTGAGCCAAGCAGATCCGCCAGCCAAAAGGAGGCACCTGGTAGCCCCTAGCTTTACCCTCGTAGGAGGCCATCAGCTGCCCAGAGTCCTCTGAATTGCAGTGGCTTGGCTCATTCTGGGGTTCACTGTCCTCGGGGCTCCCGCAGTCTGTAACCCGCACAGCCTCAGTACCTCCAGTATCTTCACAATAAACGTGGGAATCTCTTTCGGCACAGCCGATCTGCTCGGAGGCTGGGACGCAGGTTACCATGTTCACTGGATCCTGGGTCCTCACGACCCCGGTGGCCTCGGTTCCCTCTGACACGTTTCTGACGTTTCGAAACGCCGGCGCCAGTTGCAGTTAGGTGCGGTCCGGGAGGGCCCGAGGCTGGGGAAAGCCGTGGGACGTCGCTATCTGGATAAAGTCAGAGAGCTCCTGCTGCTGCAGCAGCAGCGGCTACAGCAATAAAGTCGCCGCAGGCTCTCCTTGGGTCGCGTCTCTAGATCCTAGGCGGGAAGGGTTGGGCTTTGTTGTCATTGGGCCGCGGTGATTAGCACGCCCGGCCTTCGGCCGACCAGATCCACGGACGGGGGCGGAGCCGCAGTACCTGCCCGCAAAGCACCGCCCCTGGGACCAGCCCCGAAGCTCACGGCGACCCTCGGCCCCGCCCCGGGCTGCGGCTCCACGGTCTCCAGGGCTGGGTACCGGGCCCCTGCAGCCAGGATCCCCCGCGCCCGCGCTCAGATGCCACCGCTGGGAAGGTGACCCGAAGCCCTGGGACCACCCGATCCCTTTCCGGCCGGAAGCACCCCGCAGGTCGGACCGGAAGGGGCGCCTCAACCCTGAGATGTGACAAAGGAAGTCCCGCCTCTGCCGCGCGACAGACTCCGCCGATGCCACCGAGCTCCGAGCCGGTCTCGCAGGGGCGGGCAGGTGAGGACCTCCATGCGTAAGAGTCTGCGTTTGGAGACGCGCGGTGCTGTCCTGGGCCAGGACGTGGAGCCTCGAGGGAAGCGGGGACAGAGGCAGGCCTGGGAGGCGGCGCAAGGGGCCTAACCCTGGGCGCAGGGAGGTCTGGAGCTAAAGCGACGCCCTCCCGCAGGCAGGACGGAGTCAGTCCTCTGCCCCACCAGCTCCTCAAACCCCAGTGCTTCCCACCCTCCCTGAAACTTGAAGAGACCCACTTCTTGCCCCCTGGGACTCAGGTCTAGACATAAGCCTAGGTCTTAAACACTCCTTCCTCCATTCCTCTGTACTGACTTCTGGCACTCTGTTTCCTTCTAGATTTGGTTCTGGAGCTGCCATGATTGAAGTGGTAGCTGAGCTGAGCAGAGGTCCTGTGTTTCTGGCGGGGGAGGCTCTGGAATGTGTGGTGACTGTCACTAATCCCCTGCCCCCGACCGCCACTTCTGCATCCAGGTGGGGATGCTGGTTCTGGAGAGGTGGTGGCCCTTCCGGGAGGAAACCTGGTATCGCTCGTTCTAATTAGAGCTTTGGTTGTTGTGTAACTACACTAGCACCAGTCACCACCTTTTTGCTCAGTGTAACGAGGGCTTTTAAACAAATATGTGGCTGGCAGGACCCCCTCACCCTCCTTTTCTCTTCCTCCCAGTGTCGCTCCTTTTTGAGCTCAGTGCACTTGATGTTGTGTAGTGGTTTTATCTCAGGGTTTCTGGGTTCCCTGGTCACTAAGATAGCCATCTAACCTTGGTGATCTTGTCAGACAATTTTCTAGAGAAAGTAGCGGTGAAGTCAGGAAGGAGCTTCGAGCTTCTCATTCCTTCGTTTCCCTTTTCCACAGTGAGGCTCTGGCCTGGGCCAGTGCCCAGATCCACTGCCAGTTCCATGCCAGCGAGAGTCGTGTAGCACTGCCACCCCCTGACTCTAGTCAGCCGGATGTCCAGCCCGACAGCCAGACTGTCTTTCTGCCACACCGAGGTGAGAGAGAGAGAGAGAGAGAGAGAGAGAGATTGAAATGGAGGGAGGAGAAGTTATTGTCACTCCAGGGTAAAGTTAAGTTGTTCTTGTATGACACGGTCACCAGCATATCAGTGGTGGAGGGGTTTGGAGCTATAAGGCTTCCCTTATTACAACAGAGAGAGCTGGCAGCGCTTCCCCTGCCTCCACTTGCTGTGTGACCCTGGTCCGCAATGGACCATGGAGTCATTTCATTGAAGTCTTTTTGACTTTTCATAGGTGAGAGGGGCCAGTGTATCCTTTCTACTCCACCCAAAATTCTGTTTTGTGACCTGAGGCTAGACCCTGGAGAGTCCAAATCATGTGAGTGATTTATCTCCCAACCCCAGGTTGCTTTCCAAGTCTCCTGGGGGGAGGACTGGCTGCCTCTAGCTGCTCTGACTACTGTTTCCCAACCAGATTCCTACAGTGAAGTGCTGCCCACGGAGGGGCCGCCTTCCTTTCGGGGTCAGTCGGTCAAATACGTCTACAAATTGACCATTGGCTGCCAGCGCGTGAACTCACCCATCACCTTACTCCGAGTCCCTCTGAGAGTTCTCGTGCTGACTGGTAAGTTAGGTTCCTGGAGGGGTGAGGTGGGGGTAGAGGCTTACTCAGCATATGTGAGAGGACCTGCGGAGACTCCTGGTTTTAGGGACAGTGCTAGGGATGATGGAGAGGAAGTTAGGATGGAGAGCTCAGGCACGGCTCCCCTTCAGCCTTCTCAGGTCGGAATCTAAAACCAGTTGCCTGTTCACATCTCACTCCTCCCAGCATTGTCTCTGCTCATCCATGCCAGGTCTTCAAGATGTCCACTTCCCCCAGGATGAGGCTGTGGCGCCATCCAGTCCATTCTTAGAGGAGGATGACAGTGGGAAGAAGGACTCATGGCTGGCCGAGCTAGCTGGGGAGCGTCTCATGGCTGCCACATCCTGCCGCAGCCTCCGTGAGAATCCTTTCAGAATTGCCCTGCACCAACCCTCCCACCCCCCCATACTCCTGTCTGAGAGGTCTACCACATCTCTTCAGGGGTCCACTAATATTTTGCCCCCCCCCCTTACAAAGAAAAGCCTCCTTTTGGCCTCTGAGACACAGTCCTGCGTATTCCCCAGTATAAACTGTAACCTTTTGGCATCTCATTCTCCTCAGATCTGTATAATATCAGCGATGGCCGAGGGAAAGTTGGGACGTTCGGTATCTTCAAATCTGTGTACAGACTCGGCGAAGACGTGGTGGGGACCTTAAACCTAGGGGAAGGAACTGTAGCTTGTCTGCAGGTGAGGGAAGGGCACTTTTCCTTGTGCTCCACCCGAGGGGCGAGGGTGAGAGAGGGGACCTTCATCAAGAGGGGTGCTTTGTAGAAGTGGAAACTGGGGACCCGGGCTACCTCTAACCCACAGTCCATATCTCCAAATGTCCGCCAGTGTACATCTCTCTTGTTGCTCTCAGTTCTCAGTAAGCTTGCAGACTGAAGAGCGGGTACAGCCTGAATACCAGCGACGTCGCGGGACCGGGGTTGCCCCTTCAGTGTCCCATGTGACTCATGCCCGGCACCAGGAGTCCTGCCTACATACGACCAGAACCAGCTTCTCTCTCCCCATCCCTCTTTGCTCGACCCCCGGCTTCTGCACTGCCATTGGTGAGAACCCGAGCACTACTGGAGAAGGAAGTGGGGGAAGGGAATGCTGGGCTTGGGTAGAGTGGAGTGGGCCGTGACCCCTAAAGCACCCCCAGACATACCCACATCTAGCCCAGCCCTCAGCATTTTCTCCCCTCTCCACTCCACCTCTATCTCTTCTGTGTGCTGACCCCTAAATACTGTCCCTCCCCCCGGGCTGCACTGATCTCTGGCTCCCTTAGCACACTCACTTCAGGCTACTTAGTCTCAGCTATCCCAATCCCGGGTTACTAGGTAGTTAAACTGGTATCTTTAATAGCATCTCTGGTTAACACCGGGTTTCTTGAAAACAGTATTTGATCAAAGCTCTCTGGCCTGTGCCTTCTCTTCTCTATGGACACACTCTGTTTTTGTTCTTCTACAAAATATTTTCTTGCTTGTTTGTTTTTAAGACAGGGTCTCTCACTGTGTGTGTAGCTCTGGCTGGCCCGGCGTTCCTATGTGAACCAGGCTGGATTCAAACTCACAGAGATCCACCTGCTCCGCCTCCTTCTCCAGAGTGCTGATCAGAGAATTTTCAATGCACATAATTATTTTATTTCATGTGGATCAGGGCACCTGCATTGCCATGTGTGTTTAGGTCAGAGAACAGCTTCCTGGAGTTGGTTCTTTCTGCCATAGGGGTCCTGACTCAGGTCATCTGGCTTGGTGGCAAGTCCCTTTAACCTGCTGAGTCACCGGGATGGCTCTGAGGTTTTGGTTTTGTAGTTTACTAACCACATTCTGTCACTGGCTTTTACTACCTTGCAGCTGTTTGTCCTTTGTCTGTCTGGTTTTTGATAGTAGGGATATATTTGATATGTAGTCCCCCCAGCTGGCATCAAACTGACCTTGAACTAGTCCTGGGATAGGTGTGTGCCGCCAGACCTGGCCTTCTCTTGCTTGTAGTGCAGTGGTCCTCAACCTTCCTCATGTTGCGACCCTTTATTTAATACAGTTCCTCATGTTGTGCTGACCCCAACCACAAAATTATTTTTGTTTATACTTCATGACTGTAATTTTGCTACTGTCATGAATCATAACGTAAGTTTCTGAGTTTTCCCATGTCATTTGACTCCCAGGGGTCACGACCCACGGGTTGAGATGGACAGTTTTAGAGCATCTACCTCTTGTCTTTTTCTTTCAGTGTCCTTGAAGTGGCGATTACATTTTGAATTTGTAACATCCCGAGAACCAGGATTGGTACTTCTGCCACCATTGGAGCAGCCTGAGCCTGCGACCTGGACAGGGCCTGAACAGGTGCCTGTAGACACCTTCAGCTGGGACCTCCCCATCAAAGTGCTTCCTACAAGTCCCGCCCTGGTCTCGTATGCTGCCCCAGGCCCTAGCACCAGCAGTATAACTATCTGAAACTGGCTCACATGCCCACCATGGCAACTAATTTTTCCAAGAAACTGAGAGCTCAACCCCTGGACTCGATGGGGGCCCACTTTCCCAACCTGGGGCCCCGCAGCACAGGCAGTGAGGAACGGGCTTCCGGCTGTAGCACTGATTTATTTGTTTGGAGGAAGTTGGCAGCTGCCAGTGGTTTCCCTGGAAGTGGTAGCAGCAGTGAGCAGACAGCAGATGGGTGAGCCTTCAGCTGGAGTGGGGGGCAGGAGCCCCGGGAACAGGGGTGTTAGCCGAGCCCCATTCTAAGTCAGGCCCTCCCCCTTTGCAGGGCAGCCGAGGGTCAGCTTTTTGCACCAGGGAAAAATGACAGGTTCCTGCCTCCTGTAGCACTTCACACTCAGCAGGGAAGTCAATGGGATGCTGAGACCTGGAGAACCAAAGGTTGGGGAGTCAGGATAGTAAGCAGCCACCTTTAGGGCCTGCGCTTCCCACTAAGCCATCCTCCCATGCCCTGTTTTAGTGTCCCAGCGCCCCACCTAAGCTCTCTTACTCCCACACAAGGACTTTTTAGTGTTCCCAGCAGAAATACTTCCTGCAGATCTACCTCGACTCCCCTCTTGTTGGTCTTTCACATCTCAGTCTCCTGAGGTCCTTCTGTTTACTCGTGCCTCAGAAATCTAGGGACTCCCCGGCACACCAGAGGTATTCCCTCTGACCACTCCTGGCTACTCACGTGTCACAGCAGCCCACACCAACAGGATGCAGACAGGTACAATGGAAACAGTCCTTGCGGAGCCAAGATTCACCCAGAGTGAAGTATTTACCCTCGTAGTGGCAGGGAGCTAGGGAAGGACGAGAATTGCTGTGTTAGCAGATGAAAATCGGAAGCGTTGACAGCAGTCTCTCCTGGTCTGGGGTGAGAGAGGGTCCATGTGTACTACCCCTCCATATAGCCTTCCTGTTTCACAGGTTGAAGGACTGGCTATTCTTACACAGGGTTGGGCATCTCTAAGCCTTCATCACTGCCCTCATCTTTCCCTTAAGCATCAGTCCACCTTACCTTGAGCTTGGAAGTAACACTTGCTGTTTACTCCCGGGTGCTGTAGGAACAGAGACATCACCAAGCAGATGGTCTTCCAACCTCCGAGGATCCCCTTGGCCTGGCCAGCCCAGAGCATCCTTAGGGCCATTCCCGCTGCTCAGCGCTCTCAGACCCTTCCTGGCTTTGGCTCAGATTCCTCTGGGCTTTTTACCCGCTTGCTCTTCTTGCCTTGCTCCTTGACTCCTGAGTTTCTCTCTCCTTGGTCTCATACCATGGCAGTGCCCTCTGCTCTTGCAGGCTGAGGGTGTTTATAAAGTGAGGACCCTGGCCCCCTGCTGAGGAGAGCTGGACAGGCTGGAACTCTGTTTCCTGAGGTGAGGGCATGAAAACAAGAGGTCCAGCTTTTAACAAGCTGTGAGAGCGGATTCCTGCCCCCACACAGCCAGGAGGAGGGAGGTGGCCATGGAAGGGGTGCTGGACTGGGCATTTCCACAGCCAGGAGGGGGAGGGTTGAAGGCCCCAGGTGGTCCCCAGATCTCCTTGACCTGCAGAGAGGAAGCATTCCATCAACCCTCCCTCCACCACCAGCAGGGGTGTGTGTGCTGGGATCCCTGCCTGGACCGGAGGGAGGCATTTCCTGGGGATGGCTAATCCTGTGCCCCAGCCAAACCAAGGCGCTGCACAAGGGTGCAACTGCCAAAGTCTCCAGGAGAGCAGGCCGGCATCTGGAATGGAGAGTGTGTTTCCTTCAGATCCCAGGGCAGGGTGTCCCTGATAGATCTGAAAGATGGCAACCCTCAGCATTGTGAGGAGAGGGGTTCATCCAAAAGCACTCCAAATATAAACTTTGCATTTCACCCCAAGTGGACAGCAGATGCTAGATTGTCCCGTTCCTGGCAATGCTTCTGCCCCCCCCCCCCAAGGAGAAGCATCTCCAAATACCCCAATAGAAGTCACCCCACTTTCACAGCGATGTCCCCTCTTCCCTCGTGATGGCACAACGCCTTCTGCAGAGTGCTGGGATTCGCACGGTGACTGCTCTGCCCGACCTTTCGCGGGTCACTTCACCTGCCACTCTGCTCCTCCCCTGTGTGTTGAGAGTAGAAATGCCAGCTCATGGATTCGTGAGATAGACCGCACGTGGGGCTGTTCTTAGCGCCACCTTTGGCCCGTGGCCGTCAGAAAATCGCCAATGAACGAGGCTAAAGCACAAAGACAAAAATGTAGCCATGGCCAGCTGAAGGCTTCTGTGGCAGACTCTCCAGGCTCTGCCTTTCACATGTGTGCTCCAAGGGACCCCTGCTGCCTCCTTCAAGACCTTCGCTGTCCTGGTTGCATTTTGGTTTTCGTCCTTGACATCTGGGTTGACGGGTGATGTTGATCAAGCTGCTTTTCCCACCTTGGGAAGAGGGATCATGCCTTACCCTCCCCTCCGCTAACTTTAGGACTCCGCTTTGTCTTATTTGGATTCTGACTCCCCTCGTCCCCTCGTGTGGACTTCAGGACTCCTTTGTGACCGCTTTGTGACCCTGGTCAAACTGGACTTCTTTTGTTCTCCTGCCTTGTGGAGGCCCCGCTGTTCAGTGCTTCCTTTCCTGCTCCTTGAACATTTGTTGTGGTTTGCGTTCAGGCCTGCAGTCCCATTCACCTCTCACTTTACTCTCCTTTGCCCACCACGGCAGATACAGCTCACGCACACACACATACACACCGCCTGTCACCTCTTCCTTCAGCAGCTACTGTCCGTACACCTCCAACTCCTTAGCTGCCTTGGCCGGGGATGTAGTTCAGTGATAGTGTTGACTTACCATTTCAGTGTCCCAGGACCCACCCCAAACACCCCCCAAAACTGAGGGGATTTCCTTTCAGTTGGCTGTCTAGGTAACAGCAAAGGAGAACTGAGCAGGGACCCCCAGGTTGGCCCCTGGGGGCGTGGAGGGAGAGCATGCTCTTGACTCCTTGCTATCCTGGCTAGGGAAGGGTAGTAGTCAGCTCTTACCACTGCCTTTGAGGGACCAACCTGAAGGCTGAGCATAGACCGTGTTCTGCAATAGCTAGAGACAGTGCAAGTGAAGCTAGAGATCCCAGAGGCAGAAGAGGTGCTGGAAATGGGACCAGGTGGACATGACTGTATGAGCCACACCAAACTGCAAAGTGAGGACCAGTCTCCTGAAGCGCATGTGAAGGCCTGTAGCTGTGGGGACGTCTGGAAGGAGACAGAGGTTGAGCAGAATTCCTTTCTGAGGTTACAGGGCAGTGGGGACCTCTGGCTGGTGGCCTGGGCAGTGGTGTGTGTAGGGGCATCAGTGGTTTGAGCCCAGCCCACAGACTCTCAGGGGGGTAGGGTAGCCTTTGGGGCAAGGGGCAGGACAGGACCAGGGGCAGGGTTGGCAGAGGCCACCTATGCAGGGACAAGGAAAACATCCGCCAGAGCTGGGCCAGGCTGCGTGCCAGCAGCGCAGGCAGGTGCGCAGTGGGAGGAAGTGAGCTCATTCCGGGACTGAGTCACCCCAACCCTTGCTTTGCCCAAATGGGACAGAGCATTTAGAGATGGTGGCTTGGGGAGATGGGGGACTGGAGCCTGAGGAGGGGAAGGACCTGAACAAACCAAAAGGAGTCCTGGAAGGGGCTGCTTTCTGCCCAGCAAGGCCCCTAAATCCATAGCTTGTGTCTGAACAGACACAGCAAGGCAGGTTAGAGCTGGGAAACTGGAGGGGAAGGGCAGAGGAAAGGCCCTACTGAGTCTTCCTAGAGCAGAGCATCCCGGAGGCAAAGGCAGGAGGTGAGGCACAAGCTGCCGAGGCACCACCCTTTCAAGTCAGAAGGTGTGCTGGGCCAGCTAGGTCTGTCCCGGGCCTGTGTAAAGGAAGGGTCTCCAGGGAGCATCAAGGGTTAGAGTACTGGGTTGTGGCAGTAGTTCCTGGCTCTAAAGAGGGTTTCTGTGCTGGAGACCACAAGGATAGTGGATGGTGTAAGAAGGTTCCCTGTGTCTCCCATGGAACCCAGCCTGCCGTCCAGTACCCCACTCCCAGGCCCCCGAAGGAAGGCTGACGGGGCTGTTTCCATATAACCATCCCAACACTGAGAAACAGGAGGGTTTACCCCTAGTGTGATGACCAGCTTGGGCTACAGAGTGAGACCCTATTTTACAAACAATTTGCTCTTACTGAATCTTAAAATCTTGAATAAAGGCTGAAAAATCAATGTTAAGTGTCTTAATTTAAAACCCAAACTTAGGTCGCTAAGATTAGTTTTATGGGGGCTGGGAAGATGACAGGGTTTAAGAGCACTTGACTCCCAGCAGTACCCCTGGAACAACACGTGGTTGTCCCTAACCATCCATCCAGGGCCTTTTCTGATGTGGGGCACCCAGCATACACGTGCTATACATAGATACACGGATGTAAACACTTTGAGTAAACCTTAAGACATTTTAAAAGATGGGTCATGTGGCCAAACACAGTGCCTCATGCCTGTAATCTCAGCCCATGGGATGGAGGCTGAGGTAGGAAGCTCATCTGGAACCAATCAGGCCGAGGGAGAGCTGGCTCTGCTGGGTTGAGCATTTCCCTGATTTGAGCTCCTGGGCTTTGGGCTGCACTGGTATCGGTCTTGGTCCTTATCAGCAGGACATTTCTGCTTCCCTTTCCTTTATTTAATTGTCTTTATTTTTAACCTTAACTTTTGCTCCACAAGACTTTAGCCTGCCCCGTGTATCCTGACCTAAGTAAGGTTTCTTGGGGTGGGGCGTTGGATCCCCGTATGCAAAGGAAAGCAGGTCAGTATCCTGTTGTATCTGCTGGCTTACCGACCGGCTAGTGAGGGCCGGGACGGTTTGCTCGATGGTTGATAAGAGAGGAAGGTGAACTGACTAACTCAAATAGTGCTTCTACAACATGGCTGCTCACTCTGGTTTCTAAAGTGGGATTTGTTTGTATTATCTCAGAAACTGACCCGAATCCTGTCACAAGTCTTATAATTTGTGCTCTCTTACACCAAAGGCAATTGCAAGGATTGTTAGGATATCTGTGGCTTACTTTAAAGAGCTTTAAATTCTGCAGTTGTCTTTGGTTCCAAACAAGAAAATCTGGGTCAGTTAATGAAAAAAAAGGCAAATGCCCTGCTTTGGGCCCCGCTTTGTTCACGGTGTACCAGACCTGGCCCTGCCTCCCTCCCTGTGGCCTTGCTTTTATTTCTTCTTTGCTCTGTTGGACATCTTGAGAGGAAAACTCCACACCAACTTCCTCTGCTATAAATTTTCTCCTTCCTCATCTCTTCACTTCTTTTTGCCAACATACACCACTATTTATTAACCCCCCTCCTTTTTCTTAAAGCCCACGGCCCTCTTTGGCTCGCCTCCATACTTAACACCCTCCTTGAAATGCTCTGTTTTTCTTTGATGTGTCCTTTGGTCTCTAAAAGGCTGCACTTGGGTTATTTATTCTGCATGCTCCATTTCTGCCTTCCTTCCTCTCCGTTCGCCCTTTTTCTTTTTCATTCTCGAGCATTTTAAACGGCTTTTTACCACAGCTGTTACCGTCTCCTTGTGATTAAAATTCCTTCTCTAGATACTGTAAAAGATGTTTGTGTTTCTTTTATTTATTTTTGATTATTATTTTTAAAAGTTCTCAGTGGCTGGAGATACAGTTCAGTTGGTGGTGACATGCTTGCCTGACATACACAAGGCCCTGGATCGGGCTCCTCCAGTACCATCCGAACTTGGTGGTGCATGCCTGTAATCCAGCTCTCAGGAGGTGGAAGCAGGGTGTGCTCAGATAGGTTTTAAATTCATCCTTATTTCCCTAGAGCTGCTTAGAGTAGTAAAACCTTGATTCAAAAGAAAAAAAACCACATTTTTAGAGTCACATTTCCTCCAAACTGTCCTGTCAACGCTGAGTGTCCAGAATTCCAGTAGAGCTCATGAGTGGCCGTTAAGATTGGCCTTTGTGGTCGGCACTGTGTAGAGAATCCATAATTCTAGCGTCGGATCCTAAATTCCATCCTATATGTGAATGAATGATGTTTTATATACACACACACACACAACAGCCCAAACACAAATATATAAAAAACATGTGTATTTAATGTATCACATTAGAGTCCAAGCAAAATATGTTTTGGGGATGGGAGATGACATTGCCTAAATTTAGAGTTACAAGTTTAGCGGTGAGGAGCCTCTTGGTCTTCTCTTAAGCCCGGAGAATAGTGAGAGGAGAGTCATTCTTTCCCATGAACTTCCCTGAGGAGGCTGAGTTTCAGGGGAAGATGGCTGCTAAGGCTGTGGTGAAGGACGCATCCTAGAGGTGGGCGCTGACTGGGAAGGATGGATAATCGCTATCTCCAGACAGCCCGCTATTCTGACAGACTGTGAAAGGTCCTCTTGTAGCCCTGGTTGCAACTGTGATCTGTCCAGACTCACTGAAGTTGGGTGTGGTGTGGCCTAAGACAGGAGGATGGCTATAAGTCTGAGGCTAGCCCAAACTGTAGAGTGAGATCCTGTCTCCAAATAGAAGTTCTCATGAAACTTCCCTCCTGTCTCTGCACCATTGGAGCCCTTCTTACCAGACTTTATATTATTTTTTGCTTGTAAGTTATTGCATTCATGATAGTTCCTACCCCAGTAATTAATCACCATTAATGATTATTATTCTTATAATTATAACTAATAACTAACCAGCATTAGCCCTTATTAACTTTTCTACTTATTCCTGCAGTCTCTTTCTACCCTGCTGCATAATATGATTGTAAGAATAAAGACTTAAAATTCCACTAGCCACTTTTTAAAATTATTATTATTACTTTTATTACTTAACAGTCCAGTCATTGTCTCCCTCCTGATCTCCCCCCCCCCCCCGCGCACAGTTCCTCATCCCATTCCTCCTTCCCCCTGTCTCCAAGAGGATGCCTCCTACCCAGGCCTCCCCACTCCTTGGGGCCTCAGGTCTCTCTGTCTCTCTCTCTCTCTCTCTCTCTCTCTCTCTCTCTCTCTCTCTCTCTGTGTGTGTGTGTGTGTGTGTGTGTGTGTGTTGGGGGGGTGTTTGACAGTGGGATGGCAACCCCATCCCTCCACTTGATACCCCATCATTCTACTGGAGGTGAACTCTACAGAGTTCCCTCTCCCCACTGTAGGGCATGTCATCTAAGGTCCCTCCCTCTGAGTCCGGAGAGTCTCTCACCTCCCAGGTCTTTGGTACTTTCTGGAGTGTCTCCTCACTTCCCACCCCCTGAGGTTGCATATTTCCATGCATTCTGCTGGCCCTCAGAGCTTCTCTCCTGCCTCCCCTCCCCCCAGCCCTGCCCCATACCTGATCATGTTCCCCCCCCTTTCCCCTCTCCCTTCCCCTTCTCTGCCTCACGGGATTGAGGCGTCTTCACTTGGGCCCTTCTGCTTGTTAACCTTCTTGCATTCTGTGGGTTGTATCCTGGGTATTCTGTACTTTTTTTTTTTTTTTTTTTTTGGCTAACATCCACTTATTAGTGAGTACATACCATGCCTGTCCTTTTGGGTCTGAGTTACCTCACTCAGGATGATATTTTCTAGTTCCATCCATTTGCCTACAAAACTTATGATGTCCTTGTTCTTAATAGCTAAATAGTATTCCATTGTGTAAATATTTTCTATATCCATTCTTCCATTGTCAGACAACTGGGTTGTTTCCAACTTCTGGCAATCACAGATAACGCCAATATGAACATAGTGGGACATGTGCCCCCATGGCATAGTGGGGCATCTTTTGGTTATATGCCCAAGAATGGTATACCTGGGTCTTCAGGTAGCTCTATTTCCAACTTTCTGAGGAACCTCCAGATTGATTTCCAGAGTGGTTGTACCAGCTTGCAATCCCACCAGCAATGGATGAGTGTTCCTCTTCCTCCACATCCTTACCAACATGCGCTGTCCCCTGAGTTTTTCATCTTAGCCGTTCTGATTGGTGTAAGGTAGAATCTCAGGGTTGTTTTGATTTGCATTTCCCTGATGACTTTGAACATTTCTTTAGGTGCTTTTTGGCCTTTCAAGATTCCTCTGTTCTGAATTCTCTGTTTAGCTCTGATAGAGCTTTTAAAAATTGGGTTGTTTGGGTTTTTTGGAAGTTAGCTTCTTGAGTTCTTTATATATTTTGGATATTAGCCCTCTATTAGATGTGGGGTTAGTGAAGATTTTTTTTTTCCCCCAATCTGCAGGTTGCCGATCTCATTTGTAAATGGCTTATGTTTTTATTCTTTGAGAATTTCACACATGCATACCATGTATTTTGATCATATTTTCCCTAACTCCTCCCAGACATAAAGCTAGATTCCTAAGAAGGCTTCCAGTCTTTTGATTGATTTTTGATTCTCTTCATTGCCAGCGACAGTTCTCTGGGCTGTCTTCTGCATGGGGCGGGCTGCTTCCTGCACCACACAGAGCTTTTGTTGCTATGCTGGTCTGGTTTTGCTCATCTTTGCATTTTACTCTTAGTTCTTCTTTTGGAAACAATTTGGGAGAATTATTTTTACAACATGACTGCTTCTGTGGTTGTTTTTTGTTTTAGTGATTTTTTTTTGTTTTGTTGTTTTGTTTTGTGTTGGGTTGAGACAGTCTCACAGTGTAGGCCGAGAACTCTCTCTATAGCCTGGAATGCTCTATACAGACCAGACTGGCCTTGAACTCAGAGACCTCCACATTATCTCTGTCCAATGCGGGGGTTATAGTTACAGGTGCACACTCTGCCAGGCAACTCTCTTGCTTTTGAGACAGGGTCTCTCACCAAAGCGTTTCTGCTGGACTGGCTGGCTTGGATTCACCTCTTCTCCTCATCCCAGGGCTCGGGATACAGGTGTGCACCGTCACATCTGGCTTTCACAAGGGTACTGGGGAGCTGAATGGGGGTCTCCACACTCATGTAGCAAACACTTTACCCACTTAGCTGTCTTCCCAATCCAGAGACTACCTTTTAAAGCTAGATTTAAATTTTTTTTTATTGCATGCGTATGGGTGTTTTTTGCCTGACTGTGCACCACACTTGGACCTTGTGTCCACAGAAGCCAGAGAGGGCATGGGATGCCCTGGGACTGGGCTAGAGATGGCAGTGAGCTGCCAGGTGGGTGCTGGGAATCAAATTTGAATCCTCTGGCAGAGCAGCCAGTGTCCTTGGCAGCTAAGTCACCTCTCCAGCTCCCAGGAAACTACTGTTTGTGAATGTCATTAAAGGCTAGGGTAGCAGATGGGAGGGACAGACAGTGAGGGACAGGAGTCAGACAATGACAACAAGACAACAAGAATCAAGGGAGGAGCACTAGGTGACACATAGGGACACTACTGCTGTGTCCTCAGTGGGTAGAGCACACATACTTAGGAGACCAGCAACAAGATGATAGAGCTCTACCAGAATGAAGAATGAAAACTTAGGGGCCAGAAAGACAGCTCAGCAGTCAGGAGCACTGGGTGCTTTCACAAGGGAGGCAGACTTGGTTCCCAGCACCATGTGGCCACTCACAACCATCTGTAACTCCACTGCATGGACTCAGATGCCCTCTTGGCCTCCGTGGGCACTGTACATAGATGAGGCATATACATACATGCAGGCAAACACTCAAGTGAGAGAAAGAAAGAGAAATCCTTTTTCTTTTTTTAAGTGCAAATCCAAAAATAGACCAAAAGACTATCTGTAGAAGTAGCTTCAGGGTGTGTCTGAGCCTTAGGATCTGGAATGAAAAGAAATCGTTAGAGATTTCTTCAAAAGAATGCTTAAATAATCTCCAGGTCAGCGATAGTAGCTGTCTCTAATCCCAGCACTTAGAAAGCTGAGGCAGGAGGGTTGCCTCAGTTTAACCCAGCCTGGGCTATATAATAAGTGTCCCTGTCACAGTTATATAGTCAGACACTGTCTAAAATAAGACAAAACAAACTTAGTGTCTTTGACATCCTTGGTAGGTGACTATCCTATGAGCTTATTGGTTCCTAAACTCGTCGGTCTACTGAATCAGAAATGCTAGAGGTGAAATCCGCAGGTCTGAATTTTATATGACACCCCCTTCCACCCTCAACCAAGTAATTCTGTCCTAGGCTTGACCCTCCTGTGGCATAACTGTTACATTGCCCACATTTTTTTTTTCTGCACATCTTCCTGGTACTCCAACTTTGCTTCCGCTCTTGGTCTCTGATGCCAATGCAAATAGGGAGGCCTCAGGTTACCAAGACAACCGAAGCACAGGAAACCATAAAGGTTCCCACTCCCACGGGCATCGTGGTCAATGACTGTGCTGCTTGCCTTTTTCTTAGCGACTAAGCCATGCCTCTTATTCCCTGTCTCCCTAAGTCCCGATGGCTAGGAGGTACCCCAGCCCACACCACACCCTGACTTCCTGGGACTTAACGGGTCTGGTAAGGGACAGTGAATGAACCTTTTGTTCCAACACTGATACCTTGATGGTATCAGATTTTGGAGTGATAAGGATTGCATTTCCCTAGAGTTTGGTTAAATCACAAGTTGGAAGTCAGGATGCTTCTATCTGTTTACTGATTCCTATTTCATTGGACCTTGGGTCTTGAATATTCTCTCATTCCCCCCACCCCACCCAGATGTCTTCATAATTTGCTTTGGATCCAAATGTTTAGCTATCTACTTCTGATACACGGAGAGAAGCTAATGTTTAGCCTGGAAAGAAGAGTTGCCAGATAAGAAGACATGGCTCCTATTTGCATATCATTATCAGAGCTGGTCATTTCAGAGCACTCATCTAGCTCAAGTTCTTTCAAAGGCACAAGTGAATGGAAAGTCTACTTGTGCTTAAACACTTGGAAATGTTGGCATGCAGCTGGGTTTAGTAGCTCATGCTTGGAATCCCAGCATTCACTCAGGGAGCTGAGGGGGAAGGTGCACTATGTCTTCAAAACCAGCGAATCCCAGAACAGCCAGGACTGGATAGAGTAAGCCCCTGGTGTGTGTGTGTGTGTGTGTGTGTGTGTGTGTGTGTGTGTGTGTGTGTGAGAGAGAGAGAGAGAGAGAGAGAGAGAGAGAGAGAGGTGCCAGAGGGGGTGCGGGGAGGAGGATTGAAAAATCTGAAATGAAAAAACAGAGGGCGAGTCTCATGGTCTGTTCACGGCAGGAAGGGGCAAGGGAGAAGAAAAGTAGTAAGACAGACTTGATAGCTGTCTTCTGGAGATGTGCAGATGGATTGGATTCTCTTAGCTTTAGCTCTAGATGATAGAACAACATAGATATAGATAGATAGATAGATAGATAGATAGATAGATAGATAGATAGATAGATAGGCAGACAGATAGATGCCCAAGAGTGGTATAGCTGGATCTTCAGGTAGCTCTATTTCCAACTTTCTGAGGAACCTCCAGATTGATTTCCAGAGTGGTTGTACCAGTTTGCAATCCCACCAGCAATGGATGAGTGTTCCTCTTCCTCCACATCCTTACCTACATGCGCTGTCCCCTGAGTTTTTCATCTTAGCCGTTCTGATTGGTGTAAGGTAGAATCTCAGGGTCGTTTTGATTTGCATTTCCCTGATGACTTTGAACATTTCTTTAGGTGCTTCTTGCCCTTTCAAGATTCCTCTGTTCTGAATTCTCTGTTTAGCTCTGATAGATAGATAGATAGATAGATAGATAGATAGATAGATAGATAGATAGATAAATATCTCTGCGTATGAATGACAGTGATGGAGAGGAATTTTGGCTTGCTAAGGAAGATCTTCTGAATAAGGATGCTAGGTTAGAATGAATAAAAATTATTAGGAACTGGATTATTTGGGCCACATATAAAGGTTAGATCATGGCTCATATAGAAGTTAGCAATTGCACAGGTTCAGAAGTTGGGGGCATTAAATTGTTACAAAGAGAGTCAGGCAAATTTAACAAAACTCAATTCATCTTTTCTATTATATGACTTTTATTAAGTATTAAATTTATTTATTTATTTATCTATTTATCTATTTATTTATTTAGACAGGGTCTCACTATGTAGCTCTGGCTCACCTGGAATCCACTATGTAGACCAGGCTGGCCTCAAACTCAGAGATCCTCTTGCCTCTGCCTCTGCCAAGATTATGCTGAGACTAAAGGCATCATATGTTCAGCTTCAATTCAATATTTTCTTTATGGGGAGGGGGTTGGTTTTCTGAGACAGGGTTTCTCTGTATAGCCCTGGCTGTCCTGGAACTCACTCTGTAGACCAGGCTGGCCTCGAACTCAGAAATCATATGTGTGTGTGTGTGTGTGTGTGTGTGTATATATATATATATCCAGCTCAATTCAATATTTTCAAACATTCAAATGCAAGTAGCACTCAAATAATTTTTTTCTAGGCATCCCTGTCAAGTTTACTCCTTGGTCCATTGAATAATAGAGCCGGAAAGGTCTTTAGAGATTTCTTAAGTTTCCCCCGGCTACCTGGAGGTTCAAGAGTAGCTTAGACTTGCCAGAGAGACATGGAATAAAGCTCTGGGGCATTTACCCTTGCTCTAACTAGAGCAATCTTGCTTTTATTTTACTTTTTTATTGTGTATTTCTATGCATGCTGCGTGGGTGTGAACCACAGTGTACGGAGGTCAGAGGACAACTTTCTATAGTCAGTTTTTGCTTGCTCTTTGTGGGGTCTGGGGATTATATTTAGGTAACCAAGCTTGTGTCTCCTCACTGTGCCTATTTGTTTTACAAATTAGATTTCTTTTAAGACTTTTTTTTTTTTTTAAAAAAGGGGGTGTGCATTAAAATACAAGTCAAAGCCTCTGATGTAATATAATTTTATTGACAAACTGAGATATGGAACAGGGAAATTCTGTCTCAAAAGCCACACAGCCAATAAATTTTACAAGTGGCCTTCAAGTCTCACCATATATTTTTCTTGGTAGTGCTGAAGGTTGTGGGATTGTGTAAGTGATAGCTAGTGGAGTGCCCTGTCACTAAACTGTGTCCCCACGCCTCCAACTCTTCTAATTAGAGATTGCCTTTTTCATTTTACTAGTTTACCTTATGACTCATGAGTTTGCTGGCCGCCACTGTAATCTAGAATAGCATTGTTCTGATCTATTGTTTATTGAAATAGGGTCTTGCTCTTAGCTGACCTCCTTGCTATCCAGCCTCTGTCTTGTTCTATATTATATATACCATTGCTGTCTTTGGTTGCTGCTTAGGGTGGCTGGCCTCCCAGCCCGCTGCCTCTGCCTCCAACCCTGCTGCCTGTGCTTCCAGTGCTTAGGTTTCAGGTCCTTACTCTCTGCTACTGTTGCAGCTCTTGAAACATTGCGCCATCTGAGAGTCCTTTGCTTAAACCGCTCCAGCACCAGGGGTAGTCCCTGTCCTACACACATGCAACTCATAATAATAGAAACAATAATACAATGTATCAAAATCCTCTAAGGTCTCTAGTAAGGCAGAATAGAAAGGAACATGATCCGGACTTGAGAAGTAAGCCCCGCCCGCTAGAGTCTCAGTCAAGACTCTCATTAGCTGACAAGGATTCTAGTACAATTGACATTTACTTCCAATATGAAAATAATATTTATGTATAAAGATAGTCTTGCTCTTCTGAAGGTCCTGAGTTCAAATCCCAGAAACCACATGGTGCCTCACAACCATCCGTAATGAGATCTGACGCCCTCTTCTGGTGCATTTGAAGACAACTACAGTGTACTTAGATATAATAATAAATAAATCTTAAAAAAAAAAAATAAAGACAGTCTTTAAAAAGTTTTAAAGTCACATGAATTTGGTGTGTGTGTGTGTGTGTGTGTGTGTGTGTTATGTGTGCCTGTGCGTTCGTGTGCATTCGCAAGCCACAGCACATGTGGTGGTCAGAAGACAACTGGGAGTCAGTTCTTCCTTTCATCACATCGGTTCCAGGATCAAGCTCATGTTGTCAGGCTTAGCGACAAGTGCCTTTACCCACTAAGACATCTCACCAGCTAATATTTAATTTTAAAATGGAACGAATAAAGCTTAGGGTCTCTACATGATCTGGGTAGCGGGGCTCATTCTTTCCCCCCCAGACATTTTCTGATAATCTCAAACAAAAGTATTCCCTTTGTTTACAGTGCAGATGACCTACCTTCCTCTCCCGCTGTGGGCTAGAACTTACCATAGCAATTGTAATCCCGACAGGTACCCCCAGGAAGCACCCCTTGATATCATGGCGGTTTCTCAATAACCCTTGGAAGACTGTAACTTCAAACCTCACTGATATCCTGTTGTAGAAAACAGTTGCGCGACTCGGTGCAGCCCTCACCTATTTGAACAGCTATGTCTTGCCTTTCTAAGTTCCTTTCTTTCCTCCGAACCCTGTGAGTAAATTTGTATTGAAATACCTTTATTAAGGCCAGGCATAACGGTGCATGCAGATATCTAAATTTGAGGCCAACCTGGTCTAGAGAGCAAGTTCCAGGACAGCCAGGGCTACACAGAGAAACCCCCATCAACATCTATATGTAGATAATGATATATCAATATGGATATCGATACATTAATACAAATACTGATGCAGATAAAAACATAGATATTGATACCAATATTGATGTAGATGTAGAGATAGAGATATATAGATAATATCCACCCTCAGCTCTATGACTAGCTAGGCCTGAGATTTCTGTCTGCATTGAAGCCCAGTTTGCCCTGAGTCCAGTCAGTGTCCCCTCAATGTCAAGAGGAGCTCCTCAGGCTGCAGAAGGAGGCAGTGGGGTGCTGTGCTTCCTGACTGTCCCCCTAAACACTGGCATACAGGAATCCATTCTACGTTAGGATCACTGAGTATTCTTTATTATTGTAAATAATTTTTATACAGTATATTCTGATAACTGTTTCCTCTACTTCACCATGCTCCTTGATGGCTGAGTGTGAGCCCAAATCCATCCTGGATTTGATCAACGCGAGTCATCAATGCGCTGTACCGTAGTGAGATTAGCTAGGGCAGGCCTCCTGCACACTAGACAAGTGCTTTATCACTGACCTCCATCCCCAGCCCCATGTGTGCAATGTGTGGTGTTTATTCAAATGTGCTAAGAAGCTAGGGAATAAGCCAGATCTGATGGTACATAACCATAATCCCCGAATGCAAAAGGCAGAGACAGCATGCTCTAAGTAAGGAGACCAGCTAAGGCTACCTAGCAAGACTTTGTCTCAACCCCCAACCGAGCAAATGGATATCATGGCTCATAAGATGGCTCAGCGGGTAAGAGCACTAACTGCTCTTCCAAAGGTCCTGAGTTCAAATCCCAGCAACCACATGGTGACTCACNACTATCCGTAATGAGATCTGACGCCCTCTTCTGGAATGTCCGAAGACAGTCACAGTGTACTTATATATAATAAATAAATAAATCTTAAAAAAAAAAAGAGCGAGGCAAAATTATCTGGAAGAGAACACAAGAAACTGAATACAGATATTAACTCTGAAGAGAGAAACTATGGAGGGGGCAGGTAAAAGAAGGAGAATTGGGAGTATTTTATTAATGTCACTGTGTGTGAGGTGGCACATGCCATTTACAGGAGAGGGTTGTATGCTACAGAGTGCCATGTGGGGTTGGTTTCAGGAGTGGAACCTGGGTGGCCAGGCTGGCAGGGACAAGTGTCTTTACCTGTCTTTACCTGTTGGGCATCTCTCAGGACCCTCAAGTCATCTTCTTTCCAGCCTACACGTTGAGCCCAGTGCCTGGCAAGCACTCTACCTTTGAGCCATGTCCCCAGCCCTAAAGTATTTATGATATTGCCTTAAAGCATGAAGGAGGGGGGCCTAGGGAGCCAGGCACAGAACTGACCGGAAGGCTGGACAGCTGGACTCAGTGGCCTGCCAGGCTCCAGCCACTGTTGACTTTTGCCTGGATTTTTCTATCAGGGGAAAACCTGAAATGTCAGGGGGTAATTTGGTTAGGTGCCACCCATGTGGGAGGGCTGGCTTAGTGGCAAAGATGTGCTGCTGCTGTTATGGAGTTCCCAACACCCACATCTGGCAGCTCGGAGCAGCTGCTCACATCTGCCTGCTGCTCCAGCTCCAGCTCCAGGGGATCCAACATCCTCTTCCAGCATCCCTGGGCACCAGCACACAAATACCTTCCCCCCCCCCCAGACAAACACGCACGCGCGCGCGCACACACACATACACGCACAAGCAAATGAAAATACTAGATGATTTTTAAAAGTACAAATTGAAGGAGGAACCCTAGGGAGCCTTCATGTTCCTATGGAGGGAGAGAGCTGAGGGTTTTTTACTGGGGAGGACATCAGAGTACACAGAAAGGTGGCCTGTGTGTTGTGACACAAAAATGACAGGTGGGTCCACTACACTGAATCCTGTCAGCTCCCCCTTCTTATCTAATATGCCTTGGACCTAGGCCTTTTCTAATTTAAGCCTTTGTCTCGCGACCGAAACCCCCCTGGTGTGGTGGTAACACTGTGCTGAGGGAGCAGGCAGGGGAGCGAGTGGGTTTAACCTTGGTTTTTCCTTTCCTGGGTCTTTTCGTTGCCAAGCTGTCAAAGTTGGCTAAGTTACAAAGAAATCCCGCATCCATCCAGCTCTTCTGACAGCTGCTTGTCCAATGGCAAACCTCTCTTCCCTGTGTCTTATTGATTGTGCAGAGTCAATCTGTCCGGCTCCTGCTGTAACACCTAGCAGAAGGTTCTCTTAGAGGGTTCAGGATCCAGTGAGATTACACAGTCGAAATGATCTTTTTTGCCATAACGGAGAGTCTTTATTTTGGCAGCATCAGCCTTCTGATGATGTCTTATTGCCACTCATCCAAGCTTGGAGATGGTCCTTAAAAATGCGATATGATGGCTTAGGCCAGTGGTCCCAGTAGTCTGGATGCTGAACCATGGGGATCTAAGTTCAGAGCAAGCCTGGGCTACGTAGGAGGTTCTTAGGTTAACTCATGAGAAGGTGTGCAACTCCCCTGACCTGTTGTTTGCCCTGAACAGAGAATGAAAGCAACAAGCTAACCATATTCTAATTACCTGATAAACCTTTGTCAGTGGTCTCTTTGGCCAGCCACAATTGATAACAGCAATGACTTAAAAGTAACTCTTTAACTGCTTCAGAATATTTAAAAACAACAACAACAACAACAACAAAACGGTATGGTATCAATACACAACTTACACTTTGTCAATTGTGGGAGGCTTGAGACAAAATCGCACTCTGCCATCCAGGCTGGCCCAGAACCCACTATATACCTTGGTTAGCCTCAAACTCCGCAGCCCTTCCATCTTAGCCCGCTCTGTGCTGGGATTGCAGGGATGAGCCGCCATGCCCAGTAGCACACCTATTTTAATGTATGATGTGACACACTGACAGGTGTACATGCCTATGTGCCTAGGTTGCATTCTAGCTCCCAGCAAAGGCAAAGAGTAGTCCCGTTCCTCCTCTTTCTTTTTCCCATTAAAAACATGAATGTTAGTTCTTATTATTGACTATTAAATGTTCTTTTTTTTTCATTAATTTATCTATAAATTCACTTTACATCCTGATGACTGCCCCCCTTTCCCAGACCTACTTTCATGTACTCTTCACCCCACTGCCCCCCTTCTCTGAGGAGAAGGGGAAGCCCCCCCCCCCCCATGGGTACCAACCCGCCCTGACACATCAAGTCATAGCAGGCTTAAGCATATCTTCTCCCACTGAGCCCAGACCAGGCAGTCCAGGCAACAAAGTCAGACAGTCCCTGCTTCAGTTGTTTGGGGACCCACATAAAGACCAAACTGCACATCTACTACAAATGTGTAGGGGGGCTAGATCCAGCCCCTGCGTGTTCTTTGGTTGGTGGTTTAGACTCTGTGAGCCCCTACAGGCCAGTTTAGTTGATTCTATATGTCTTCTTGTGGGGTCCTTGACCCCTGCAGCTCGCTCAATCCTATCCCCCACTCTTCCACAAGACTCCCTGAGCTCCACCTGATGTTGGGCTGTGGGTCTCTGCATCTGTTTCTGTCAGCTGCTGGGTGAAGCCTTGTAGAAGACAGTTATGCTAGACTCCTGTCTGCAAGCATAGCAGAGTCTCATTAATAGTGTCAGGAGATGTCTTTCTCCAATTGGGATAAGTCTCAAGTTGGGCCAGTCATTGGTCAGCCATTCCCTCAATCTCTGCTCAGTCTTTAGCCCTGCACATCTTGTAGGGAGGACAAATTTTGGATCAAAGGTTTTATGAATGGGTTGGTATCCCCTTCCCTCCACTGGAACTCCCTCCTGGCTGCAGGATGTGGCCCCTTAAGTCTCTGTACCCCCAGCTGATCCGAGTCTCAGCTAGGGTCACTTTATAGACTACCAGGAGCCTCCCCTGTCCTATGTCTCCTGATCATCTCAGAGATGCTTCCTCCACCAATTTCCATTCCCTCTCCTACCGCCCACCCCCCACCTGATCCCCATCTCTCCCTCCCCCCTCCCCCACATGTTCCCCCCCTCCCTCCACCTCCAGTGTCTATTTTATATCCCCTTCTGAGTAGCATCTCATTTATTAATTGTTGATCTTAGTGCCTGAGCTGATTGCTGGTGTTCTGTCCAGGAAGTTGTCTCCTGTGCCAATGTGTTCAAGGCGGTTCCCCACTTTCTCTTCTATTAGATCAGTGTATCTGGTTTTATGTTGAGGTCTTTGATCCTCTTGGACTTGAATTTTGTGCAGGCTGATAAATATTCTACATGCCGACAGCCAGTCAGACCAGCACCATTTGTTGAAGATGCTTTCCTTTTTCCACTGTATAGTTTTGGCTTCTTTGTCAAAAATCAAGTGTCCATAGGTGTGTGGGTTTACTCCTATGTCTTCAATTCTATTCCACTGATCAATGTAGCCTCCCCCAGCCTTGAGCAGGCTGATTCAGCCACTGTGAATGAGACCACCTGGGGTGGAGTCTTCCATTCTATTGCTCTGTCACCTGTGTGCCCACCTGCTGAGAGGCTGAACCTGTCTTCCTGAGACATTCCTGAGCTAGCTGACAACCCGTGGAACTGTCGACTTAATGCTGACAGTTCTGACAGACTAGTGCTAACCACTTAGCAACAAAGCACCAAGAAGCCTGGCGTGGCAGGGAACAGGCCTCCCCCCTTTATAAGCACAGACTGCTAGTAAACATTGGGCCTTGATCAGAAATCTGTCTTGGTCTCTCACCTGTTTTTTTCCTCCCTTACAGCTCCAGCCTCCCACTCAGGAACCCAGTTCCTGTGGCCAAGGGCGGCTACAGATCAACCTGTCTGTTTTGTGCCAATACCATAGAGTTCTTCTCACTACTGCTCTGTAGCACAGCTTGAAATCAGAGCTGGAGATACCTCTAGACGCTCTTTTATTACACGGGATTGTTTTAGATATCTTGGGGTTTTTGTTTTGCCATATGAAGATGGGAATTGCTCTTTCAAGTTCTATAAAAATTTGTTTTGGAATTTTAATGGAAGTTGGAGTTAATCTGTAGATTGCTTTTGGTAAGATGGCCATTTTTACTACGTTAACCCTACCGATCCATGAGCTCAGGAGATGTTTCCATCTTCTGATATCTTCCTTAATTTCTTTGGCAGCTTACAGAAAGGGGAAAGATATTCACCAACCCTAATCCAACAGAGGACTAATACCTAAAATATATAAAGAACTCAAGAAATTAGATACCAACAAACCAAATAACCCAATTAAAAAATGGGTTACAGATCTAAACAGAATTCTCAACAGAGGAATCTCTAATGGCTGAGAAGCACTTAAAGAAATGTTCAGTCTCCTTAGTCATCAGGAAAATGCAAATCAAAACAACTCAGTGATTCCATCTTACACATGTCAGGATGGCTAAGATCAAAAATGTAAGTGACAGCACATGCTAGCAAGGATGTAGAACAAGGGGAACACTCCTCCATTGTTTGTAGGAGTGTAAACTTGTACAACCACTTTGGAAATCAATTTGGTGGTTTCTCAAAAATTTGGGAATAGTTCTACTTCAAGACCCAGCATACCACTCCTGGGCATATACCCAAAAAATGTTCTACCACACCATAAGGGACATTTGCTCAACTATGACAATAGCAGCTTTATTCATAATAGCCAGAAACTGCAAACAACCCACATGTCCTTCACCTGAAGAATGGATACAGAAAATGTGGTTCATTTACACAAAGGGAAAACTATTCACTTATTAAAAACAAGCACATCATGAATGGAACTAGAAAATATCATCCTGAGTGAGGTAACCCAGACCCAAAAAAGACATGCATGGTATGTACTCACTTATAAGTGGATATTAACCATAAAATATAGGATAACCATGCCACAATCCACACACCCAAAGGAGCTTAAAGGTCCCAAGGAAGGATGCTTTAATCTCACTCAGAAGAGGATATGAAATAGACATTGGAGGTGGATGGAGGGAGGGAACTATGTGGGAGAGAAGGCTGCGTGGTGGTGGCGTAAACCTTTAGTCCCAGCACTCAGGAGGCAGAGGCAGAGGCAGAGGCAGAGGCAGAGGCAGAGGCAGAGGCAGAGGCAGAGGCAGAGGCAGGGGCAGAGGCAGAGGCAGAGGCAGAGGCAGAGGCCGAGGCAGAGGCAGAGGCAGAGGCAGAGGCAGAGGCAGAGGCAGAGGCAGAGGCAGAGGCAGAGGCAGAGGCNGGCAGAGGCAGAGGCAGAGGCAGAGGCAGAGGCAGAGGCAGAGGCAGAGGCAGAGGCAGAGGCAGGCTGATCTCAGTTTGAGGCCAGCCTGGTCTACAGAGTGAGTTCCAAGACAGCCAGGGCTACACAAAGAAACCCTGTTTGTACACCCTCCTCAAAAGAAAGAGAATATTTTCACAGCTTGTACTCACTTTTTTTTTTTTTTTTTTGAGACAGAGCCCCCCACGTGGTCTAGGCTGGCCCCAGAACTCACTACCCGCTTGCTCCAGCCTCCTATGCAGGTGTGAGCCACCTTGCTCAGCTTTTAATTTTTTTTTTAAAATATCTTTAACAACATCTTTTGAAGAGCCAATGTTTTAAAATGCTGAAGTCTAATTTATTGCTTCCTTTGACTAGTTATTAAATTTGTTTATTTTTTTTGACCCAAACAAAGTATGACACATCTTTGGCCCTTTTAGCCCAAGAACTTTAAAAACACACTCTGCTGACTTTTCTGTGTCTGACTTATTTTTGTTTGGTTGCTGTGTGGGGCGGGAGGGAATCACTTCATCGCTGCTGCTGTCAGCTTCTCCTCACACCCTCCGGGCAGCCTTTTCTCAGTGGAGTCACACCATAAAATCTAACCCTGTGTTGTGTGGCTTTTTCTGGGGCCAGGGGAACAAACATTGTTCATCCCAGAGAAGACACCGAAGACAGAACAAAGGAAGGATTCCAGACAAGGGCAGCTAGACAAATGAGTGAGTGAGTTTCCTGGGGTTACTTGGAGTATAGGTGAGGGGTTAGTTACAGGAGTGCAGGTGAGTCAGAGTCCCACAGCATCACGTCTACCGTGACGATTCACGAAAGCTGCATCCCTTCGGCTCCTAGCACAACTTACCAGCAATTGTCACCATAAAGCTCAGGGAGGGGCCTCTGGAAGCTTAAGGTTAAGCACGTGGTAAGCCTTGAAAGTCCCCGGACTTCTGAGTCCGGTCTTCTGCCCCTTTCCTCCAGGAGGAAGTTGCTACACCACCTCATCGCTACTCAGCAATCTCAAAATACCTTATCTGTGTAGCAACAGCCGCAGCCTGTTCACGCCCAGCGAAGCAAGTCATGGCGGGAGGTATGTGTGAGGTGACGGGTGGTGCCGTGACTGTGAGTGAACTCACCAGGGAAGTAAGCCTGGGCACAGGATGCAGAAAGCCAAGCACAGAGGCCTTGTGGGAGAAGCCCACACACTTCCAAGGAAGAGGAAGCATCCTGTAGTGACAGAGGAGTTGGGCTTGGGGCGGGGAGGTGACGAGTGGTATGAGCTACTGGAAAAGCCATGATAAGAGTCTCAGGGAGGAAGTGACTACCAGCAAGGCCAAGGTGTCACCTATGTGCTGTCACCTGTAAGCTAACAACTCATAGAAGTCTTCACCTAGATCAGGGGTTCTCAACAGGTGGGTGGGTTGCGACCCCTATCACAGGGGCCATCAAAGACCACCAGAAAGTAGAGCTATTAGCATTGTGGTTTATAGAGATTAACATTATGGCTTATAGCAGTAGCAAAGTTACTGTTTTGAGGTAGCAGCAAAAATAATTCTATGGTTGGGGGGTCACTGAAACACGAGGAGGAAATAAATAAATAAGTATCCCTTTTATATAGATTTTGCTCTCAAGTGTTGATGGTGGGATCTACCTAACTTTATTACAAGGAAGACCCGCCATAGTTACCATGACTAGCTTTCAAATAATGGCCTTCAATATGTGTTGTGCTCTTACACTTATTTTATTTAAATAAATAGACTTCACTTTCTGGTTCCTGGGAACTATACTTCATTGGTGTCAGCTTAATTTAAAAGCCTAGATTTGAAGGTAAAACACTGGGTTGGTTTTTTTGTTGTTGTCTTCTTTTTTCTTTTTAATTTTTCTTTCTTTTTGATTTTTCAAGACAGGGTGTCTCTGTGTGGCCCTGGCTGTCCCGGAATTTGGTCTGTAGAGCAGGCTGGCCTTGAACTCACAGAGATTCTCCTGCCTCTGCCTCCTGAGTGTTGGAATTAAAGGCATGTGCCACCATCTCCCGGCAACACTGGAGTTTTCACTTGTTGTCTTTAGACTTCTGATGACTGGTGGACTTTCTTTTTCTTTCTCTGTCTCTTTCTTTCTTTCTTTCTTTCTTTCTTTCTTTCTTTCTTTCTTTCTTTCTCTCTCTCTTCCTTCCTTCCTTCCTTCCTTTCTTTCTTTCTTTCTTTCTTTCTTTCTTTCTTTCTTTCTTTCTTTCTTTCTTTCTTTCTTTCTTTCTTTCTT
>NC_034611.1:48428979-48430453 GCF_900095145.1 Mus pahari
CTTTCTTTCTTTCTTTCTTTCTTTCTTTCTTTCTTTCTTTCTTTCTTTCTTTCTTTTTGTACTTTAGTTTCTCTCCTAGTTGGTGCCTGGTTGGTAAGAGAAGTTCTCAGCTGTCACTTGGTGGGAGAGGCAGCATCTCATGGCCACGCCCCTTTCACTCCGTGGGCTCCAGGAGGTGCTGGGGGCCTGACTGACTCTCCCCGGTTGGTCATACCTGTTGTTCTCACATCTCTTTTCTCATCTAAACACTTTTTTTTTAAAAATCAATTTTGTTATTAGGTGATCATCTTTGGCATTCAGGACAGCCTACATCGGCCAGCTATACAGTTCATCTTCTCTGGTGTTTGATCCAGATGTGTTTTATGGAAATAAAAGAATTAGACTTATTCTTGCACCAGAGATAACCAATCTTACTGGTTTTTTTTTGTTTTTTTGTTTTTTGTTTTTGTTTTTTTTTGGAGGGGGGATTGTTGTTTTGTTTTCATTTTAAATGCTCTGGCAAGATTTATTTTTAAAACAAATTTTTTTAAAAATTATTTTATGTTCTTGGGTGTTTTGCCTGTAGAGGTCAGAAGAAGGTGTCCAGTCGTCTGGAGCTGAGTTACAGACAAGTGTGAGCTACAATGTGGGTGCTGGGATCAGACCCAGGTCCTCTAGAAGAGCAGTCAGTGCTCTTAACTGCTGAGCCATCTTTCCAGCCCTGTTGTTATTTTGTTGTTATTTTGGCTGCATAGTGAGACTTTGTAGCTATGTAAAGTCTCACTCTGTAGACCAGGCTGGCCTCAAACTCATAGAAATCCACCTGTGTCTGCCTCCCGAGTGCTGGGATTAAAGATGTGCACCACAACACTTGGCTGCAGTCTTGTTTTTATCATATTACATATGAAACTGTGTAAACCATGTTTAGCCATTTGGGGATACCTATTTCATACAGAATATTTTGGTCCTAATTCTTCTTTAGATCTACTGCCTTTGGATTACACTCTCTGTGATGTTTCATTAGTATCTTTTGCCCCAAATGATTGGTCTTCATAAAAGCCCCTTTAGTTTTGATATCGCCCAAACCTATAAAGAGTCTAATCTCCCTGGCAGAGCTTTTATTTCTGAACTAGGCTCATCTTGCCCACCACAGAGTGCTACACAGTATGCCAGTCACTGACAGATGAGAGGTTGTTCTTAAAGAACCAAACATAGACGTGTCCAGTCCACTTCCCTGGCCATAGGTTTAGATCTCTGTGGGATGGAGAAGTAGAACCTGCAAAGTGCAGAGAAAGGCGTTCAGAGGTTGTACTGGCTAATTTTGTGTCAACTTGACACAGCTGGAGTTATCACAGAGAAAGGAGCTTTAGTTGAGGAAATGCCTACATGAGATCCAGCTGTAAGGTATTTTCTCAATTAGTGATCAAGGGGGGAGGGCCCCTTGTGGGTGGTGCCATCTCTGGGCTGGTAGTCTTGGTTCTATAAGAGAGTGGAC
>NC_034611.1:48431128-48433270 GCF_900095145.1 Mus pahari
TCTCTCTCTCTCTCTCTCTCTCTCTCTCTCTCTCTCTCTCTCTCTCTCTCTCCAGATGAATTTTCATGTAGCCCAAGCTGGATCTGAACTCCTGATCTCCCTGCCTCCACCTCATTAGTGCTGGAATTGAAGGTATGTGCCTTAGCTCTCAGCTAAAAATGATGATTAAAAAAAAAATCATTAATGGCACCCAATCATGGTTAGTTCAAAGCCAGCGGGGCCCCTGGATTAAAAGCAAAACCAAGCCAAGCACAGTGTCTTGTGTCTGTAAGCCCCCATCTGGGAGGTCGAGTTGATTAGACTCTATGAATTTGAGGTCAGCTGAACTGCATGGTTAGTTAGAGACCAGCTTGGGCTATAGAGAGAGACAGTCTCAAAAACAAAGCAAAGCAAAATTTACAAAAAGGCAAAAAGGACAGCGTGGGGTAGGGTGTAGTTCAGTAGCAGAGCATTTGCCTAGCACACAGCAGGCCCTGGGGTCAGAGCCATGCACTGTTGGACGGACATACATGCACACACACATACACGCCATACAACACACACACATACACACACACACACACACACACACACACACACACAGAATTGGATCAAATTCTTTATATTAGCACACAACACCAGTGGAGAGGCCCCACTGTACCTTCTGAAGAGCTTCCAATTGCCCAGCGGAGCCAGCGTTCTGACATCTGCCAAACAGGCTGAGGTTGTTTGTCATGCCCAGCGAGCTTGGTCTGGGTTCCATGAGCAGCTGCTTGTCCCCACCCCACCCCCAATAGCCTCGAAATTTCCAGCTGCTGAAAACTAAGCACCCTTCTAGAACCTTCCAGAGGACTAGGTGAGGACATGGTAGAGACTGGGCTTGCCTCCCTGTTTAGGCTCCTTAAGCTAAGAAGGCTTCAGTTTGATCTGGATAAGGAAAGGAAGCAAATTCTGCATTGAACCTGAGGATGGAGCCTCTCCTGACTGGGCTGCATTTGTAGACACCCCAGGCCGCAGTGTGATGACTCCTGTTTATAAGGCTCCTGAAGAGACGTTTGTCATGGCGTCGGTGGGGGTCTCTGATGGTGTGGGAGCTTATAGTTATACAAGACTGAGTTTAAGGCTCAGTATACATTTGCTTATCTCACGTTGTCCCATGTTTCCCTGCTGTCTGAGGGGAGCTGTTGCTTATCCCTTTAGCGCGAATCCCTTCATCTGCACCCTTGTTTATCCAGCAGAAACAAACTGTTATCTGACATCAGCAAATGTATTACCAGGGCTGACACGCAACAGAAGCAGATTCTCCCAGTCACTGAAGTTCACTTGATGGGGAAGGCAAGAGGACCCACTTGCCTTGGCCTCCCAACACCGGGGTGACAGACCTGAGCCACCCGGCCTGATGAGTCAGTGACAGAAATGGGTGTCACAGGCATGTTAGTAGCTAGGATTCTGATGAGAGTCTTCATAATTCAGAGTGTATCACACAGGGCTGGAGCGATCGATGGCTCTGGGGCTGACAGCACTTTCTGCTCTTCCAGAGGACCAGGGTTGGGTTCCCAGCACAGACTGGTCTGGAGAAATGCCCAGTTCCAGGGAATCTGATGCCCTCTTTTTGCCTCTGAGGGCACAGATGTGCACACACACAAATAAATCTTCCTTTAAAAGAATATATCAAAGGAAGGCATTTTACTTTGTCCTTTTAGATATTAAAAAAAAAATCTGAATTCTGCATGATTAGCTGTCTGAGTTTGGCAAGATCTTTGCCTGTTCTACCAAACAGTTATATAGGGCTTTATCTACAAACACATCTCTGTTATCCTAACACAAGTGTCAAACTAGCAGCCTTTGTTATGGAATGGCGTTTGATCTTATTTCTCTTGGATTCTATCTTATTTATTCCTTTAAGGTGAAAGCAATTCTCAACCTTCCTAATGCTGCAACCCTTTGACACAGTTTCTCATGCTGTGCTGACCCTAACCATAAAATGATTCCCATTGCTGCTTCATAACCGTAATTTTGCTACTGTTACGAGCCATAATTTAAATATCTGTATTTTCTGATGGTCTTAGGCAACCCCTGTGAAATGGTCATTCAAACCCCAAAGGATGGAGAACCACAGATTGAGAATCGCGGTTCTGTCTGATGCTTCTTTTTTTTTTTTTT
>NC_034611.1:48435658-48483539 GCF_900095145.1 Mus pahari
GGGCTGGCTTACAGGTTCAGAGGTTCAGTCCATTGTCATCAAGACAGAAAGCATGGCTGTATTCAGGCAGGCATGGTGTGGGAGGAGCTGAGAGTTCTATATCTTGTTCTGAGGGCAAACAGGAGAAGTCTAGTTTCCAGAAAGCTAGGAGGAGGGTCTCAAAGCCCACCCCCACCGTGACACATTTCCTCCAACAAGGCCATACCTACTCCAACAAGGCCACTCCCTGGGCCAAGCATATTCAAACCACCACACATGTCTCGTCTCATTCATAGAGCCTGTGGTTATAATCTGTCTTTTTTTCTCCTCAAACTAATGATGATGGTCTTATTCCAACTGTTGGGTGGGGTGGGGGTGGAGGGGCAGGGCGGGGCCGGGCGGAGGTGTTGTCCTGGTCGTCTTAGAACTTGCTGTGTAAAGCAGTCTAGCTGAGAACTTGCCATGATCCCTCTTCCTTAGCTTCCTCAGTGTGGGGATTATGGGTATGTGCCGTCAACGCCCAGGTCATGTTTTTTTTTTTTTGTTTTTGTTTTTGTTTTGTTTTAAGGAATGATAAGGACTATGTGAATGCAGTTCAGTCTCAGGCAGACCATTTTGGGGAAGTATTCTGAAAATGTGTTCATTAAGATCACCTTTACACACTCTTGGCAAAGCTTTCAGTGTCATCTCCCCCCCCCCAAAAAGTTCCTGGAGGGGCTTGAGAGTCATTGTCTGAGAAGGCTGTTAAGGGCAAGGGGTTCTGGGACCATTGGTGTCTGGTGGGAGCTTGTGGGCTTGCTGATTTAGTTACTTATTCTCTCTCTCTCTCTCTCTCTCTCTCTCTCTCTCTCTCTCTCTCTCTCTCTCTGTGTGTGTGTTTGCTGTTGTAAGTTTGTTTTGTTTTGTTGCTTCTTTTAAAAGCAGGGTTACTCGGGAGGCAGAGGCAGGCAGATTTCTGTCCTGGAACAAAGTGAGTTCCAGGACAGCCAGAGCTATACAGAGAAACTCTGTCTCGGAAAACCAAAATAAATAAATAAAAAATAATAATAAAAAATAAAAGCAGGGTTTTGCTGCTAAAAACAGTAGTCTGAAAAACAGCTTCCTTGGGGAATCATAGAAGGATTTAAAGCAAGGAAATAGCATAATTAGGCTTTGTTTTAAAGACTGCTGCCGAGTCTATACAGGAGGGAGTCACTTAGGCAGAGCACAGGCTTCCTGTGTCACAATCCCTGTGGCCCCTCCACCCATACTTCCTTCTTGCCCTGGGAGGGCTTTTGCTTTGGAAGCATTGCCTGAAGCCGTCTTTAGCTCCTTTTTTCCACCTTACAAATCTAAGCTGCTACCAAGCACATTGTTTCTTTCTTCCAGTTGTTTCTCTGGTTCTCTGGCTATTTTTATCTTGTCATCTACATTAGTTTTGGTTTTGTTTGTTCACGGCAGGGTCTTGCTATGTAACCTTAGCTGCCCTGGAACTCACTGTGTAGACCAGGCTAACCTGACACTTGAGACGATCCTTCTGCTTGTGTGTCTCAAGTACCACCAGCTTGTGTGTCTCAAGCACCACCATTGTCCTGCGAGGACTCTCTCTCTCTCTCTCTCTCTCTCTCTCTCTCTCTCTCTCTCTCTGTTTTTTTGAGACAGGGTTTCTCTGTGTAACCTCGGCTGTCCTGGAACTCACTCTGCAGACCAGGCTGGCCTCAAACTCAGAAATCCGCCTGCTTCTGCCTCCCAAGTGCTAGGATTAAAGGCGTGTGCCACCACTGCCCGGCTCTTTTCTTTTTTTCTTTTTCCTTTCTTTCTTTCTTTTTTTTTTAAACTTTTTAAATTTTATTGGATATTTTCTTTATTTACATTTCAAGTGGTATCCTCCTTTCCTGGATTCCCTGCCTCCCAGAAACCCCCTGTTCCATACCCCCTCCCCCTGCTTCTATGAGGGTGTTCCTTCACCCACCCACCCACTCCCACCTCCCCATCCTCGATTCCCCTACACTGGGGCATCTATCGCACTTTCATAGAACCAAGGACCTCTCCTCCTACTGATGCCCACATATGCAGCTGGAGCTGTGTGCACTCCTTGGTTGATGGCTTAGTCCCTGGGAGATCTGGGGGCTCTGGTTGGTTGATGTTGTTGTTCTTCCTATGGGGTTACAAACCCCTTCAGCTCCTTCACTCCTTTCTCTAACTCCTCTACAGGGGACCCCACGCTCAGTCCAATGGTTGGCTGCAAGCATCTGCCTCTGGTATTTATAAGGCTCTGGCAGGGCCTCTCAGGAGACAGCTATATCAGGCTCCTGTCAGCATGCATTTCTTGGCATCCACAATAGGGTCTGGGTTTGGTAACTGTATATGGGATGAATTCCCAGGTGGGACAGTCTCTGGGTGGCCTTTCCTTCAGTCTCTGCTCTACCTATTCATCAATGGCTCCTGACTTCTTTCCTAGGTTTTCTATTTCCAGAGTTGTCTCCCTTTGTGATTTCTTTATTGTTTCTACTTCCATTTTTAGATCCAGACTGGACCAAAGACTCTCGTCCATGTGGGAACCACCCAGCACCTTCTCCCCTTGCTCCATTCTCCCTTTTGCCCCGGAGCTGACCGAACTGCCCCAGGACCCTCACTTTGTTCTCAGCTCTTCTGCGACATACAGTGGCACCTGGGATGCCCACGACTGAGAACTTTGGCCTCTGTAAGGCCCAGAGACCCTGCACTGCTCCCTCTCCACCCTGCCACGGACTGGGGTTCCGTGGCTTCCCACAGCCAGACTCCCACCTGGGTGGTGTGGAGAGTCCTCTATCATTGTCATGAGAAGTGATTTTAGATCCAAATCTTGTTTTTCCCATGTGATGGTGTATTCAGGACTTGCTTTGGTGGGAGAATTGGGTTCTGATGATGCCAGGTAAACGTGGTTTCTGTTCCTTATGTTCTTACGCTTGCCTCTGGCCATCTGATGACCTCTAGTGCTGCCTGCCATCACTATATCTGACTAGAGCCTATCCTTCCTGTGATCCTGATTGTGTCAGAACTCCTCAGAGTCCAGCTGTCTCTGTGATCTTGTGATTCCAGGATCCTGTGATCCTGAGATCCTGGGTGTGTCAGAGCTCCTGGAAGTCAAGCTGCCTCTGGGACCCTGAGATCCTGGTGTGACCAAGCTTCTGGGATCCTGTGATTCTGCGATCCTGGGCATGTTATAGCACCTGGGAGTGGAACTTCCTCTGGGTGTTGTGGTACTGGCTGAGGAGTTTGTGCCCAAGGTAAACCAGCACAGACCAGAAGGAACTCGGGCCACTGGTCAGGTTGGGTTCCTGCATCCCTGGATCCCACTGGTCCCAGTTACTTCCAGTGGTGTTGGAACAGATGTTGTGTCCTCCTCGCCCCGATCCTATGATCCTAGGCATGTTAGAGTGCCTAGGAGTGGAGCTTCCTCTGGGTGTTGTGGGACTGACTGTGGAGTTTGTGCCCAAGGTAAACTGGCACAGACTGGAAGGAAGCCAAGTCACTATGTCCTTGGATCCCGCTGCTCCCAGCTACTCCCGGTGGTGTTGCAACAGATGTTGTGTCCTCCTCACCTCAGTCCTGTCTTGGAGTCTCTTAACTTGCCGTCTGGCTTTGATCTGGCCCAGCCAATCACCCATTGTCACCCCAACCATTCTGCTTTTCATGGACTATTGCAGCACAAGCTAGAGAGTAACTTTGTCTAATTTTTCTCCAGCTCTTTTTTCCTAGACCGAGTCTTTCTTTGACTTTAGAAAATTTAAGTGGAACAGAAGGTTGAAATAGCTCCTGTTTCCTTTTCCTCTTTCTCTGTGTTCTGTTTGTAAACTTAGCAGGATTCAGTGTGAGGAAGCGCCCTCTGTTTGGCAGTTGCCACTTCTTCTCAGGGAAAGGCTTGTGTGAGGAAAGTGGAATTTTAAATGCTGTAGAGTAGACATGGTAATAGAACATTTTGTGTGAGACGTTCTGCTGTCAGCTGCTCCCCAAGGGTGAGCACAGGTGAGCAGTGTGTGGGTTTGAGAGAAGGTAAGCCAAGCACGGGAGAGCCATGGAGGCCACTGGGACCTTCCTGCACACTCAGGACAAATGTGAAATCTGACCCGCGAAGAATATAAATGCAGCAGGACACTCAGGAGGCAGTGGCAGGGGGAATCTCTGTGAGTTCCAGGACAGCAAGGGCTACACAGAAAAACCCTGTCTCAAAAACAAAAACAAAAAAACAAAAACAGGGCTGGAGAGATGGCTCAGCAGTTAAGAACACTGACTGCTCCTCCAGAGGTCCTGAGTTCAATTCCTAGCAACCACATGGTGGGTTATGACCGTCTGTAATGGGATCCGATGCCCTCTTCTGGTGCATCTGAGTACAAAGCTACATTGTACTCATATAAATAAAATAAATAATAATAAAAAAAAGAAAACAAAAACGAAACAAAACAGTCAAGTGTAGCTTTTCCTACCCTGCCTAAACTCTGGGAACAGGCCGCACACTACCAACCCCCATCCAGATTCCTTTGAATCCATGGATAAAAAACACCATACACACACACACACACACACACACACACACACACACACACACACACACACACGGTAATCTTAAAATGCTTTTGATAACTCAATGACTGAGTGCTGCTAAACCTTTCCTGCCACCCCAGACATAATTGGATTGAGTGGCTACTGACCACTCAAAACTGAAAACTCACAAGGCTGGTTGGCTTATCTCCTGCAGCTCTAAGTGTCCTGCCCTGCCCTGCCTTGGTTGCTGGTGTCTTTATCGATGGATCAAGAATGAATTGGGGAACAGGACTTTAGCATCAGAACCAATACCTATACCTCACCATTTCTGTCCAATAAAATAAAATAAAATAAAATAAAAACCCTCTTCTCCTAGACATAAATTGAACAAAACTCTCATGTAAATTACAAAGTATGATATACAATTAATATCCAGTCTATCTTATTTGTCAACTAGATAAAGTTCTTTACCATCATTCATAACTTAAAGAATTATGATTTTTAAGCTGGGCATGGTGGTGCATGCCTTTAATCCCAGCACTCAGGAGACAGAGGCAGATGGATTTCTGAGTTTGAGGCCAGCCTGGTCTACAGAGTGAGTTCCAGGACAGCCAGAGCTACACAGAGAAACCCTGTCTCGAAAAGCCAAAAAACAAATAAACAAAAAACAAAAAACAAACAAGTAAAAAAAAAACAAAAAAAACCCCAAGAATTATGATTTTATACCTGGATTATATTTAGATTTTAGCTGGTAACACCATCTGAAAACCATGTCTTCCGCTCTATAACTTCTCTCTCAATGTTAAATAACTTGAGTTTGATTATGAGTCTATAATGAGTCTTTAACCCTGTCAGAAATCTGAGAATGACTTAAACATTACCTGATTATATAGGAAGCACCCAACACAGCTTCTCAAACTTAAACAATTATAGAGACGCTGACGACCTGGACAACCCCCTAATTTCTTATAACGTTGGAGGATCTGTCTTCAGCCTTTTGGCCCAACTTCGTCTGACAGACCTTTGCAAAGCAGGATTATGAAGGACTGTTTACCCTGTATTGGCAGAGCTATCAGTTGACAATTCCCCATAGTTGTCCTTTTCTTGGTCAGTATTTTGACTGCAGATGAAATAGGCAATTTCTGCTTGGTGGCTTCCTTGCCACAATAAGCAATCTCTCCTGGAGGTAATGATGCTCAGCTTTTTCTTTGAACCAAGAAGGGGTGCTGTCAGGAGCAGACATGTCTCTAGTCAAATGATCTAATAATGATGAGGTGATTAAATGTTATATTCTGTGGACTTCAGATGTTTTTGAAGACTAACTGTACATATAAGATAAATCTGAACTGTTAAACCTTGGCTATTCTTAGCTATTTCTATTGAATAATATCAAAAACACCTTCTTATAATTAAATCAGAATCTAACATAACCATGAGTTTGCTATCTGGCCCTTAACTTATGTTGCTTAATCATCATAAACAGTTCATAAAGCAGCTATTAGAAGGACTGGGTCTAAGTCTCGTGTTCTTAAATGAGTTGCATAGGGACAATGTCTATCTAAAAGTAGCAATATTAATCTCAAATTTTATATCAGTATAAGAAATTTACACCAATGAAAACCTTATATTTGTATCAAAATAAATTCTGTATCAATGTAAGAAATTATAACTTCAATTTTTCATCAATTATAAAGATATCTACCAATTAAGATTATGGCTACACGCCGGGTGTGGTGGCACATGCCTTTAATCCCAGCACTCGGGAGGCAGAGGCAGAGGCAGGTGGATTTCTGAGTTCAAGGCCAGCCTGGTCTACGGAGTGAGTTCTAGGACAGCCAGGGTTATACAGAGAAACCCTGTCTTGAAAAAACAAAAAAACAACAAAAAAAAAGATTATGGCTACACAATGCTTTGTGTAAAACTTATCTATAATTTGTAAAATAACCATAACCAGACATCCAAACCTAAGGAATTAGCCTGACAACTCTCCATAACTTCTTTCTGCTGAATAGAGGTGATGAAAAATTCTTTAAAGGGGTAAGGAGGGTTTGGAAAATGAGAAAAACTGGTTAGACTTAAGAAAGCTAGCTTTAGTGTCTGTTATCCAGTCTCTGTATGCTTAGAAGGCTTAGGGCTTGACTGAAGTTCTAACTAGACCATCTGAAAGATTGGATGAAGTAGGATGACCTGGAATCCGAGGCAATTCTTGAAACTGTTTTGGGCAGCAACCGGAAGCAGGGATCCAAGCAAGTCAGTTCAGCATCTCTGAGGATGAATCTTGCCAAAGCGGTACATTCTGTAATATATGAATCTCACAACTAAAATTTTAGTACCACTAAGATTTCCACATGGATCGTGCAGGTTGCACAGATCAGTTAATGATGAAATTTTGCTCCTTGTTTGAGCAGGTGAAAAGCAGCTGTTTTTTTATGTGAGTTATTTTTATTGATAACTAATTGCAATGAGTCTTCATGCATGCCCTGTGAAGGATGGCACGATGACTCTTTACCTGTCCTGTTTGATTCTCTTGGATTTTTCTAGTTCTTCGGGGGGTCTCTCCTGTCATATCTGATCCATGTCACTCTGGAAGGGGTCCAAAGCCCTTCTCTTTTTTGTCAACACAAATGCAGAGACTTTCTTCCAAAATAACAAGTCCTTCGTCCAGTAACAGAAATCATTAAACATTTAGCTTCACCTCTCTCCCAGAGGAATTTTAATATAACTACCAAACTCAAAACCACAATCATTTTGATAAATAAAACAAATCAAAGCAAATAAAGCACTCTAAACAAATATTAACTAATGAGACATTGGTTCTGTTGTGTTCTGCCCTGAACTTCATGAGATCAAGGCCTAAATTGCTTAGTACCTCTGTCTACATATTGTATAAACCTATTTCCAGGCTTTCTCTTTATATAATTCTCAAGACCTAAATTCCTACTGTCTGAGATAGGCTAGCAACCTACCCCTGCCTTCGATCTAATTTTTTAAGATTAAATGCCTCAATATTTTATTATCTATGTCTACTTATTGTATAAGCCTATCTCCAGGCTCTATCTTTGTCTTACCAGTCAAAGAAACCCCAGAAATCCCATGAGTAGACCATGTTCAAAGATTCCAAGCTGGGCGGTGGTGGCACACGCCTTTAATCCCAGCACTTGGGAGGCAGAGGCAGGCGAATTTCTGAGTTTGAGGCCAGCCTGGTCTACAGAGTGAGTTCTAGGACAGCCAGGGCTACACGGAGAAACCCTGTCTTGAAACCCCCCCCCCCCAAAAAAAAAAAATCCCGAGACATTGTCCTGGCAAGACTTTTTCAAATCTTCTCTAAAACAGTTTCCCATTCATTCTCCCTAGGTTCTCACTTCTGTGGGGCTTAATGTTTGCTGCATCTCCCTACTGGCTCCCTGTCTCTCATCTTAAGCTCTTTGTATCAGTACCAAACCTAGGAAGAAACCCCCACATGGCTTGGACAAAATCTGTATTCCCTTCTATCTTTAAATTCAAGGAAATCAAAATTTTAAAATCTATCTTTTGATTACCTTTTTGTAGGAGGCAGGCAGCTTTTTACTATCTGGTTCTCTGTCTCAGAGCAGCCATCCTGTCTCTTTGCACAACAGGGGATCCTAGTATCTCTGAGCTGTGTTCCTTTGTTCGAGTTTCCCCATGCCTGGAGCTACATAGCTCACTCACCTCCACTCGCTGAGAAGCCATATCTCCCCTCTTCTTAGACTTTTATCACTCTCTCTCTCTCTCTCTCTCTCTCTCTCTCTCTGTGTGTGTGTGTGTGTGTGTGTGTGTGTGTGTGATCCATCTGAGAATTCCTAATTTAATAGTGGATTCTTGCCCCATGTTGGTTGCCATATATTGCATGTAGCTTTGGCTACCTGGCCTAAGCTCCAGGAAGGGGCCCCCACTACCAGCCCCCACCTAGATTCCCTTGAATCCACAGATAAAATGCCCCCTGCCACCCCCCACTTCCCCCCCCCCACACATGCCAGTTAATCTTAAAATGCTTTGCTAACTCAGTGACTGAGAACTGCCTAACCTCCTCTGCCACCCTGGCATAATCAGAGTGGCAATTGCCACTCAAAACCAAAAACTCACATGGCTGGTTGGCTTTATCTCCTGCAGCTACTCCCAGCTTCTTCTTCTTTCCCGCTCTTCTGATTCTCCCTGTGTTCTCCCTAGCAACTCTAAGCATCTCACCCTATCCTCAGTCATTGGTCGCTGATGTCTTTATTAATGGATCAAGAACCAATTGGGGAACAGCACCTTAGCATCAAAACCAACCCCTACAAAAAACAAACAAGAAAAAAGGATATAAATGTATGGCTACTGGTCTACAATTGTTTAAAATAACAATGATGATGATGATGATGATGATGATGATAATGTGTGTGTAGGCTCATGCATGTGTAAATGTCATTACAATTTAAGGCAGAATCTGGCAAACATTTAATTTGAATATGCACACATTAGAAAACTAAAAACACAGCCCCATTTGCTAGGTGCCCATCTATAGCACATTAACAATGGTGAGACATCTCAGGAGTTCTTTATTGTTGAAAAATAGCTATGCTCATAATTTCTGAGTTTGAGTTGTTGGCTCAAGTTTTAAAAAAAAAAAAACCTTCATATACTGGGACTATTGCAGCATTCATTACCCTTATCACTGCTGATGATCTACCTGACAAAAGCAGTTTAAAGAATTGAGTGTAGTGGGACATGCTTGTAATCCCAGCACTTGGGAGGCAGAGACCTATGGATCTCTGCGAGTTCAAGGCCAACCTGTCTCTATAGAGGGTGCTGGGACAGTCAGAGCTACACAGCGAGATGCTGTCTCAACAAAGAAACTAACAAACAATGAAACCTTTTAAGAAAGGATGGGTTTAATTTTGATCCACAGTTTGAGGGTACAGTCCATTGTGATGGGAAGGAATGGATCAGCCACACAAGGTAGTGGCCACAGCTTGCTTGCTCTTTTATCCAGGCCAGTGTAGGGAGTGGTCATGATGCTTTCATCGGCAGTCTGGGTGTGAAAACTGACAGTCCTGTTCTACACTGGGTCCTCGATCGATCAATCAATAAGGATGTTGGTGGCCAATGAAGTGAGAGGAACAGGCAGGATGTCCAGTTTTCCCACAGGCAGGCTAGCAGACTCTAGAGAAAAAGATTCACCATGCTTTGGAGGGTGAAAGAGCCACCAGCTGTGTAAGATCTAGGGTGGAGTGGCCATTGGCGGATTCCCCCACTGGACCTGGGATAGCAGGCAAGAGATTAGAAACCAACTGAGTTGAGGGCAGGTTTAGGGTGCTGAGCTAGGAGTGAAAAGAAGGGCGTGATAGCTGAGGAAGGCTTTGAAGAGCTTGGACATTGAGCTAAGGCATGCCAAAAGTAAGATAGTGTGTGTGTGTGTGTGTGTGTGTGTGTGTGTGTGTGTCTTTAATCTGTGTGTCCCAGGAACCTAGGTGGGGCTGGTAGCTCAATCTGCCTGGAGCTTATAGCGGAGTGGCAGGAGCTACATGCTGCAGTTCAGGATCCCACTTACTGAATGGTGTTATCCGACATTCAGGTTGGGTTTCCCCTCCTCAGTTAAACCTCTCTGGAAATCTCTCACATGCACTTCCTGGGCCTCCAAGTCTAGTAAAGGTGACAGCACAGATGTGACTCTCCTGTGGTCTGCCTGGGCTTTGAGGCGTCTTTGACTGGGGGTGAGATTTATTTTGTTTTGTTTTTTGTGTTTTTTTGTGTTTTTGTTTTTTGTTTTCTGTTTGTTTGGTTTTTTTGTTTTGTTTTGTTTTTTGCTAAGGACCATGGCTGCTTGGAACCCATAACTACTCCGAGCATCTAGTCAGACTGATGTCTGTGGCTTAGTTCTGCACGGATAGGATGGGCTATCTGTGGATTAGTGGGAAACCATGACAACAACACAGAGGGGAACCCTTAGATCAGTAGAATCTGAGATTTCCCAGGTTTTGCATGCTTTGTAGCATGGTCACTACACACATCCCAGATCTTACTGTCTACAGCAACAGCAGAAGCTTGGGTACTTTGAATATATAGATAATCAAAATCCTCATTTATGACACTCTTAAACATTCACGGTATCCTGCTCTCATATATTCCATCCCGACTTCAGTCTTCCCTTCCCCCTCTGTTCCCAGTCCCTCCTCCCAACCTCTCCTCTTTCCCAGATCCACTCCTATTTCCCTTCAGGTAGCAGTCAAACACAGCATAACAGTTTACGATAAGACTAGACACAAATCCCCATATCACAGCTGGATGAAGCAATCTCATAGGAGAAAAAGGATCCCAAAAGCAAGCGAAAGAGTCAGAGACAGTTCTACCACCATAATACATACGTGTGTGTGTGTGTGTGTGTGTGTGTGTGTGTGTGTATGTGTGTGACCTAGGTCAGACCTGTACAGGCTCCCTGATAGCTGATTCAGTCTCTGTGGATTTTCTTATAGTGTTCTTGACCCCTCTTGGCTCCTACAATCCTTCCTCCCCCCCCTCCCCTCCCCCCGTCTGCCACAGAATCCCTCAAGCTCTGCCTGATGTTTGCTGTGGGTCTTTGCATCTGCTCCCAGACGAATCTGGATGAAGCCTCTCTGGTGATGATTATGCTAGGCTCCAGTCTTCAACTACAGCAGAGTATTGTTGACTTCTTTTTTTAAAACTGGTAGGTCTTGTTTGGTTCTATCCAGTCTCTGGTTCCTGCCACTTCAGGCCGTGCCAGGGGTGGACCCCTCTCATGTTATGGGTCTCAAGTTGGACCAGTCATTGGTTGGCCACTCCCACAAGTTATATGCCACCTTTACCCTAGCATATCTTGCAGGCAGGACAAATTGTAGATAGAAGGCGTTGTGACTGGGTGGGTGTCCCAATCCCTTCACTGGAAGTCTTGTCTGGTTACAAGAGATGGCTCATTTAGGTTCCATATCGCTAATTACTAGGAGTCTTGGCTAGGGTCACTCTTGTAGATTCCTTCGTTGCCAGGCTAGCTCAGTCGGTAAAGCGTGAGACTCTCAGTCATGATAGAGTTAACCTTCCTTTCAAAATTACAGAAAAACAGAACCTTTCACTGGGTATTAAAAGCCTTGTTAAGCCGGGCCTGGGAGATGGCTCAGTTCATAAGAACTTGCTGTACAAACTAAGGACCTGAGTTTGGGTTTGAGAACCCAGGCAAAAGCTGGGTGTAGTGCGTAGTGTGTGCCTCTAATCCTAGCACTGAGAAGGTGGGAGCAGGATCGATTTGGCTTGCTTGTCAGCCAGTGTGGCTGAATCGGTGAGCGCCGTATTCAGTCAGAGAGTCTGTCTCAAAAAATAAGGTGAAGAATGGTAGAGGAAAACACTGGGTGTGGACTGTTTTATGGTTTTGGTTTTTGTATGCATCCATACATTGCACATACCTGTGGGAAACACACTGCATGTGTACTAAATAAATAAATAAATAAATAAATAAATAAATTTAAATCATTTGGCTATTTTGACTGGCCCCTTCTAACTGTCTAGACACATAGCTAATTGAAAGGAAGAAAGCACACTGGATGGTGCTTGAATGTTTAATCCTTAAGATAACAAGAATGCCTGTTTCTCACTGGGATCCGCAGACATCCCTGAAAGACCTGTCTGGGGCTTGGTGGCCAGGACACTGTGAGTCCATGAATTAGCAGAATTTCTACAAAGAGCCTCCTCACCTTAGGAATCAGGGAACCCGGTTTCCAGTTTCTGTTCCACCCCTGAAAAGCCATTTGGGATTAGAGGGCTGGGAGGGTGACTGTGCGACCTGTCTCTTGGCGGCTGCTTTCGATTATTTCTGAGCAGGAGGACTGGAACCATTCTACCTCTGCATTCTGTGAGTTGTCAAAGTTACGTTATTTCCGACCTGCTCTTCTTGTGAGAACAGTGATTTGGTTGACTGGTCTGGAGCCAGAGAATGGCAGTGTGGTGCGTGCCAGCCGCCCCATCCTGGAGACTGAGGCGAGGAGCAGTGGGAGTGGGAGAGCAGTGGGAGCCACGCCCCCCAGTCCCTGTTTCTAAACAAATAAGTAAATATAAATAAATAAAATAATAAAAATAATATACATGCATAAGTAAATATTTATAAATAAGAGAGTTAGGAACCATTTTCTTTGAGACATTGGCTATTTAGCTCAGGCCATCTCTGAACTCACTATGTAGCCCAGGCTACGCAAATTCACAGTCATTCAGTCCCAAGATGATAGGCCTGAGAGTCGTGTCTTTTTCATATTGTCCACCCCCCTGTGACTGCTATTCCTTTTATTGTCCGGACAGAGCACAATTCCTTTTCACCAACAGGATTGAGATTGACAGCCTGGAGCAAGAATTCACTTCCCTCGGAGTTGAAGGGGGGAGGGGTGCCCATAAGCTTCTATTTGTATACAGCATCCAGCAGGGCCATTTGTCAATGGGGCTTTCTTATGGCCTCTGCGTTTACTCCGGGGACCAGGGTTTTCAGCTGTGTGCCCCTCTATGTTAAGGGCTGAAACAATTAGCTTCTTTCCTGTTCCAGCCTACAGCAGCCAGAGCTCATGGCTTTGAATAAAAAGACTCGGTCCTTAATTTCTCCTCAAGCCACTAGGGGTCGCCTTCATCTCAGAGAAAGACTGTCCTCAGCCTGCAAGCTCTCCGCCTCTGCTGGGGAGCCTTTAGCTTCTTGGCACTGTGATTTCTGGAGAAGTGGCTTCAAGGGGGGGGGGAGGGGGGAGAAACTGGCTGTCGGCACGGAGAAGGATGTGTTTATGTGCATGTCCTTCATGATAATTTGAGAACTCCCCAAGGTGCCATAGCTGTCCCCTTTGCAATGATGTCATCTCTCACAAGCTGTTCTTCCAGATGGGGTCAGCACTCCAGATGTGGGGTACCTGAATGAACTTTCTAGCCTGGAATTTTAGGAATGAGGTGGAACCCTAGGTGGGGTACAATGGACTTTGATTGCTGAGGCCTGTTAGGCTTAGTCAGTCCATGAGCTTCCACCAAGTGTGGCTCAGGCAGACAAAAGGACAAGGCCCTGGGAACAGATGGCTGATGGATCCAGTAGGCATAAGAGCAGAACCGTGGAGACAGAAACAGAGTGGAGAGCTGAGTCCCCAGGAAGAGGAGGACTCGTGGACTCCAGAAAGACCCGAGAAGAATGGAGTCCTTTGGTGCCACGAGGGTCTGGCTTCCTCCTGCCTGAGGAAAAGCTCCCTGGCGTTGAGATGGGTGAAGTTTTCCCTACCCAGGAATAAATGGATACCCAGTGATTGGGGATTTCTGACAGTTTCCTGGAGACTGGAGCATCTGCGGAAATCTGATTGAGTGAATGGACCCTAAGAAAAGTGGGGTGTCTAGGGAAGAAGGCAGGCATGAGTGAGATGGGAGCAGTCCTGTGCACAAGGGGCTTGGGGGGAGCAGAGGAAGGCCCTTACAGTGTGGGGACGCCCAGGAACCTCGCTGGCCTAGAGGCCCGGGGTGCTGAGCCCCTGGGGCGCTCACCGGGTGGTTTGGGGACTGGGAGGTCCCTGGGCGCCAGGCAGGGGTGGGGGGGAGGCAGCAGCAGCCGGAGGGTGGGGCCGGGCGGGGAGGGGAGGGGGAGGGGCGGGGTCGGGCGGCCTGCCGGGGAAGTCACACTCGGCCGCCACCGCGGGCGCAGCGAGCGGAGACGCGCCGGGCCGAGGCGACCTGACCTGGACGAGCGAGCGGCGCGCGCGGGGGCCCAGGCGGGGGGCGGGAGGCAGCGCCGGGCAGCGCGGGCCGCCGGGCCCGGGAGAAGCGGAGCCGAGAGGAGCGGGGGACACGGGCGGGGCCGCCGCAGCTCCGGATGGGACCAGCGCCCGGGCCCGTTAGTCCAGGCAGGAGCTTCGGGAGAAGCCGTCACTGGGAGAGTCACCCCTGCCTTTCCCTCCCCTCTGGCCCAGGCCTCGCTTCGCTCCCTGCCTGCCCATGTCCCAGTCTTTCCGCGGCGGGCGCCCTCCCACCTCAGCCCGGGGCTCTGGCTTCTCGCAGCTCTTTGCCCTCCCGGCCCGGTCAGCTGTGAGGTGCCCCTGGGCTGTTTCTTTGTGCCAGCCTCCCCCAAGTCCCTACCCCATCCCAGGCTCAGATTCTCCCCTTCTCGGCTTGGGATCGTCAGGCTACTTCACCTCTCACTGTCCTCATCCCGGTCGCAGGCCCCCTTGGTCCCTTCTTCCTTCTGCCACCCTATCCTTAGTCCCTGGACCTGGCTGTGGGTTGCTAACCCACTCCTTCCCGACCCAGGCTTCCCCCCATCCTCTTCTTGCGTGGTCCCCAGCACTTTCTGTATCCGGGCCGACTAAGCTTGTCCCCACTTCTCTTCCTGGCCCTCTTCCCCAGGCTCCAGGCTGGGTGGCGCTTGTGCTTGCCCAGTAGGCCAGAGCGGCCCCTGGTTCGGGGGACCGTGGGTCAGCTGCTCTATCCCCATGGCACTGCCATCCCTGCTGCTGGTGGTGGCAGCTCTGGCAGGTGGGGTGCGTCCTCCGGGGGCACGGAACCTGACGCTGGCGGTGGTGCTGCCAGAACACAACCTGAGCTATGCCTGGGCCTGGCCACGGGTGGGTCCTGCTGTGGCACTGGCTGTGGAGGCACTGGGCCGGGCACTGCCCGTGGACCTGCGGTTTGTCAGCTCCGAACTAGACGGCGCCTGCTCTGAGTACCTGGCACCACTGCGCGCTGTGGACCTCAAGCTGTACCATGACCCCGACCTTCTGTTGGGCCCCGGTTGTGTGTACCCCGCTGCCTCTGTGGCTCGCTTTGCCTCACACTGGCACCTTCCCCTCCTGACTGCGGGGGCAGTGGCCTCTGGCTTTGCAGCTAAGAATGAGCATTATCGTACCCTGGTTCGCACTGGCCCCTCTGCGCCCAAGCTGGGTGAGTTTGTAGTGACATTGCACGGGCACTTCAATTGGACAGCTCGGGCTGCTTTGCTGTATCTGGATGCTCGCACAGATGACCGGCCCCACTACTTCACCATCGAGGGCGTCTTTGAGGCCCTGCAGGGCAGTAACCTCAGTGTGCAGCACCAGGTGTATGCCCGAGAGCCAGGTGGCCCTGAGCAAGCCACCCACTTCATCAGAGCCAACGGGCGCAGTAAGTGTGGCCCGGGCTGTTTTAGACACAGGGGAGGTGGGCCGCTATGTCCCTGGAGCAGTGCAACACAGAGAAATAGGCAGAGATAGGAAGGGGAGAGTGCTATGTGATGGTTGGGATGGAGGAACTTTTAGGACAGCGCCCCTGGGAGAGGGCCTGGCATCAGTCAGAGGTCAGCAAGGCTGAGACTGGGGTTGGGGTTTGAATAGTGGATGTGGGTGATGTCTGATCTGAAATGTGCACCTGCCTGTGAGCAGAGACCCCTGAGATTGGAACACAAGGTCTCTTGGTAGCATTGAGATGACTCTAGGGTTCAGGTTTGATTGGGAAAGCAGGTAAGGCTCACACAAAAATTGTGAGCACAAGTGCTCGTGAGCCTAGGGAGAGGCAGGCAGGAGGGAATGTGGGGGCTGTGAGGTCTAGCAAACACAGCTCTGGGGGAGGGGGGTCTTGGATCATCCCTCCTGTCTCAGGGGTCAGGGTTCTGACTTGGACCAGATGGTCCATGCGGCCCCAGGGCACTTGTGACATGAGCTCTAAGGGGAGGGGTGGGAACATATGTTGGGTGGTCGATGGGTAGGGCACTCTCTTGTAATGGGATGACTCAGAGAGGAGTGGGGGGGGGTCTGGATGCTGTCTCAGGGTGCCCTTCTGTCCTGTGCGCTCCCAGTTGTGTATATCTGCGGCCCTCTGGAAATGCTGCACGAGATCCTGCTTCAGGCCCAGAGGGAGAACCTGACCAATGGGGACTATGTCTTCTTTTACCTTGATGTCTTTGGGGAGAGTCTCCGAGCAGGCCCCACACGTGCAACAGGCCGGCCATGGCAGGACAATCGAACCCAGGAACAGGCCCAGGCTCTCAGAGAGGCCTTTCAGGTACCTTCGGAACCCAAACTAGAGGTGGGAAGGCTCGCTGGTTGGAGGGTCTGTTTCTCCTGAGACCCTCCTGAAGCCCCCCCCCCGAATAGGACAGGTGTGGTGTGCTATGGAAGTGAGACGGTCAGAGATGTTCTGCATCTGGTCTCACTCTTCATCCCTGAGATTGTGACTGTTACCAAGTGTGCTTGCCAAGACTGACTTTGGCCACCACCGGGATCTTAGGATGCTTTCCTAAGTGCCAGCAGTGAGCTGGAAGGCAGGAAGGGAAAGACCTGAGCCTTGTCCTGGGAAGGGCTGCTGTCCTTATCGGAAAGGCAAGGTGAAATTATAATACAGTGTGTGAGGAAAGGAGACAGTTTTGTGCATGAAGCAGGCTCCAAGAGACAGCGGTCCCGGAGAGGAATGGTGGATATAGGTTTTTGTAAAGGAAATGAATCTGTTGTCATCTTCATGGCACACGCCATACCCACAGAGTGGTGGAACCAGGGATCCAGAAACCTATTCAGGGGACAGATAGTTTGCATGGTTGACCTGTTAAGAAAGCTTGGTCCATGTTTTTTTAAAAAAAGCATTTTTGAGACAGGGTCTCAGACTGGCCTTGAACAAGTACTGGGATTATAGGTATGGGCTTTAAAAGGGTTCACTTAAAGCACATCTGGGAGACAAAGATACAGTCAGATTAAGAGGACTTTGAGTGTTAAGGCCTGGGGTTTGAGTTTAGAGCTAGTGACATTTTTTTTTAGTATGATAATATATGTATAGCGTAACTCAGGCTGCATTAGAAGAGGCGACCAACTCGTAGTTCAGCAATGGGTGAGGTGATATGGCTTGAACTAAGGTGATATTAGGAAGAATGGGAGGAAATTAGTTTATGAAAGAACTTGGAGAAGAAAGTCGGTGTTACTGTGCACCTCCTGCCTGTGGCCCAAGCTTTCAGTGCCCTGCTCCCTGAAGAAGAAAATCCCGACTCTTTATCAAGACATTTAAGACTTGGTAGTTAGTCTCTGCCTGTAGCTTCAGCAGTACTTGCTGATGCCCTCAGGCTGAGAAGTCCAGCTCACTCACCCTTTGTAGCCCAGGCCTCCTTCCCTCCTGCCTGTGTGCACTTTTTGATCCTTCAGTGTGCACTTTTTGATCCTTCAGTGTGCACTTTTTGGTTCTTTTGTGTGCATTTTCTTTTCTCTTCTTCCCTCATTTTAAACCTCCCTCTTGAGATCAGACCTTTGACTCTCCGTCTGGTTTCCACACCAGTCTTCACTGACCTGTGTATGTGAGTGTTTCCTATTTGTTTATCCGTGGCCCTCAAAAAAGTATTTGAGGTGGCTTTCGGAATGAGGTGAGATCCTTCCCAAGATTCTTGGTTCTAAGGAGAGTCTACACGGCCTGGACCTGGGTGGCCATTCTTCTCCAGTGAGTAAGGTTTTATGTGGCTGAGATTATATATTAGGTTGTGAATGGTGAGCGTGTCTGACTGTGAATGACGTATCTGTTTGCGTGCCTGCCTACTAGTCTGTGACCGTCATACTTGGACATGGGGCAGGTTTTGTTTATGTTGTAACCTTTTCCTGAAAACAACCAGCTCACCTGTGTCTATATAATGATTCTGTGTTCTGTAAGATCCCCAAATCCCAGCTGAGCCGAGTCCCTTACTCGGGCGCTTAACTCTGCTTACTAGAGAGCACGTTATTCAGTTCATAACTGAGTCGCTCAGAGGCCAACTGTTCGTATTTACTGAATAGCTGTTATGGTCTCATTACTTTACTTGGTATGGATATGGACAGAGCACACTAGAAATTCTCTCTGTCCTTTTGGAGTTTACAGATAGTAGGCGAGACAGACAAGAAACAAGCTTACTCATTGGTGATAAGGATTTCCAGAAGAAGAAAAACAGTTGAGTGGCATGGGAAGCAATGGGGGCTGAACCTTGGCTAGTTCAGGCAAGGCATGCCTGCACCTTCCCTGGGACACAGGGCTCCATAGCCCTCTGGGCAGGAATGTTTGTTTTGTTTTTTTTTCTCTATGTTCTGGAATTCAACCTAGGATCCTGTGCATGCCAGACAGGTGCCCGCCACTAGGCTACATCCCCATCCCTGGGTTGTCATCTTTATACAGAAGGGAAAAAACAAATCTCTTCCTTGTATGAGAGTCACCAGGAGGCAAGAGACCCCGGCTCTTAGAATCGGGAAGAGAATGATCTAGTCAGCTAACAGCTGTATCAATTAGTTAATTCTCGGTTCCTCCCCTCACGGTAGGCCTCATGCAGATAGGAAAAAAGAAGATGGTGTTGTTACAACTTAAGAGAAACAGGCAGTGAAGGATAAGCTGGAGGGAGACGAGGCTTGCGGTGGGTGGGAGTGAGGTGGAAAAACCTCTTTCCTCCATTGGCAGGGCTGCTAGAGGGCTGGGCAGCATGGAGGTCGGAAGTCAGCACTGGCTAAGAACAAAAGAGCAGCGAGCCCTTCCTCCAGAGATGCCCGTCCCCTTAGGTCTAAGATGAGGCCAACCCGAGGCAAGGAGGCCAGAGATGCCCAGAACCTTTGTAATATAAGGCTGTGACGAAAATTGGACATAGTACTACTGGAGGACCCAGCAATACCTCTTCTGGGCATATACCCAGAAGATCTTCCAACTGGTAATAAGGACACATGCTCCACTATGTTCATAGCAGCTTTATTTATAATANCCAGAAGCTGGAAAGAACCCAGATGTCCCTCAGTAGAGGAATGGATACAGAAAATGTGGTACATTTACACAATGGAGTACTACTCAGCTATTAAAAACAATGAATTTATGAAATTCTAGGGCAAATGAATGTATCTGGAGGATATCATCCTTAGTGAGGTAACCCAATCACAAAAGAAGTCGTTAGATATGCACTCACTGATAAGCGGATATTAGCCCAGAAACTTAGAATACCCAAGATACATTTTGCAAAACACAAGAAAACCAAGAAGGATGACCATCGTGTGGATACTTCATTCCTCCTTAGAAATAAGGAACAAAATACCCATGAAAATAGGTACAGAGACGAAATTTAGAGCTAAGATGAAAGGATGGACTATCCAGAGACTACCCCATCTGGGAATCCATCCCATCATCAGCCACCAAACCCAGATACTAATGCACATGCCAGCAAGATTCTGCTGAAGGCACCCTGATATAGCGGCCTCTTGTGAGGCTATGCCAGTGCCTGGCAAACAAGAAGTGGATGCTCACAGTCAGCTATTGAATGGAACACAGGAACCCCAATGGAGGAGCTAGAGAAAGTACCCAAGGAGTTGTAGGGGGCTGCAACTCTGTAGGTGCAACAACAATATGAACTAACCAGTACCCCCTGAGCTCGTGTCTCTAGCTGCATATGTAGCAGAAGATGGCCTAATCAGCCATCATTGGGAAGAGAGGCCCCTTGGTCTTGCAAACTTTATATGACCCAGCACAGGGGAATGCCAGGGCCAAGTAGTGGGAGTGGGTGGGTAGGGGAGCAGGGGTATAGGGAACTTTCAGGATAGCATTTGAAATGTAAATAAATAAAATAATAGTAATAAAAAAGGCTGTGACATCAAGTTAAGGGTGCAGGCTGGCGCTGGGTACCAATGACTGAGGGGGAGGGAAAGAGCTACCATTGTAAGTGTACTGACAGGATTCTCCTTTCTTGTTCTTGAGGCACGACACGGGTGGTGTTCACCATCACATTCCTTGTGTCTAGCATGTGGTAGATGTTTAACACATATGTATTGAGTCAAATTAAGATGAGCGTGTGGGGGAGGGGATAGACCTAGGAATGGTTTTAGAGAGCAGAACTTCCAGGCACCATGACCCAAGGTAATCGGCTAGGACAGGTAAGAAAGGTCAATACAGTGGATCTTCCTAGGAAAGCAGCCAGGCTGGGAGGTTTCAGGGTTGCAGTGAGCAACTGAGAAGTCAGGTTAGATATCCTGAGCCACGTGTGCTCACGGTGGGAAGCACTCGCCACAGGAATGGAGGAAAGGAGCTCTGTGTGCATGTGTGCGTGTGCATGTGTGTGCATGCGTGCGTGCGTGTGTGTGTGTGTGTGTGTGTGTGTGTGTGTGTGTGTGTGTGTGTTTGGGGCACTTCTCTGTAATCTCAGCGTTTGGGAGACTAAGGTAGGATGGTTGCTAAGAATTGGAGGCCAGCCTGGGCTACCTGGTAAGATCCTGTCTCGAAAAAAAAGCAAAACAAAACAAAACAAAACAGTAACAAGCCAGCAAATAGAAAGGAAGAAAGCACTAAGCTGAGGGCCGTGGAAGGCAGGCAGCCTTTCTGGAGACTCGTCATGGTTTCTTGTGGCCCGGCTGGCATCACCTTCCCCGTTGTGCTCAGAGCAGGTCTCAAGGTGGGTGGCACCCTCCTGGCCTGCCCCCATTGAACCCCTTAGTTTTGGCAGCGTTGCTTGTTTGGTTTTCCACTTGGGGCCACTATGCACTGGGACTCGTTCGCTGCCTTTGCCTTCCTTTTCGTCTCTGAGTCAGTGCAGAAACTGTTCCGAGTTGTCGAGTTGTTTTTGTTTTGGGGTTGGCTTTTTTCTTCCTTTTTTTTTTTTTTTTTTTTTTTTTTGGGTAACTAGTTAGTAACCACAGCAAAACGTTCTGGAAGAGCCATTTCTTATCATGGCCTTGGATCCCATGGGCTCCAGAAATTCTTTTAGGGGACTGTGAAGTGAAAGCTATTTAAAAATAATGCCAGGATGTTACCTGCCTTTGCCAGTGCTCTCTTATGGTTGCACAGTTGGATTTTCTAGAGGCTACACAGTGCAGGGTGATGTCATTTCTCTGACAGCCGTGGCAAACACGCTTGTGCATTCTTGCGCTTTCATAATTTATCAGGCTTAGTGTTTTTTGTTTGTTTGCTTGTTTTGTCTTTTGGTCTTTTTTCGAGACAGGATTTTTTTGTGTAGCCCTGGCTGTCCCAGAACTCACTCTGTAGACCAGGCTGACCTTGAACTCTGAAATCCACCTGCCTCTGCCTTCCAGGTGCTAGGATAAAAGGCATGCGCCACCACTGCCTGGCTATCAGGCTCAGTTTTAATTTTAACTTCTAATTTGGAAACTATTGGTAGATATAAAATTTCTTTGGCGTTCTCAGTGAGTTCTAAGAGGAGAAAAGACGTATGCACAGCGAGCTTGTAATCACAGCACTTAGGGTCTGAAGCAGTAGGATTGGGAGTTGGAGGCTAATAACAAAGCAACAAGAAGAGGGAGAACAAAACAGGGGCTAGAGAGATGGCTCAGCAGTTAAGGGCAGTCATTGCTCAGGCTGAGGACCCAAGTTCAATTCCCAGCACCCATATCAGGTGGCTTACAACCTCCTGTCACTCCAGCTCCAGGGGCATACAATGCCCGAAGGCATGTACACACACACATACACACACACACACACACACACACACACACACACACACTTGAAAAGGGATTCAGAGGTTATGACAATTTTTGTTTTTAAGATAGGGCCTGCTGTGTAACCCAATTTGGCTTTGAACTCTCCATCCCTCTGTCTCAGTCTCCGGAATGCTGGAACTGTAGGTGTGTGTCACTACCCATGGCAAAAAAAAAAAAAAAAAGTGATTACTGCCAGCATAGGAGTAAATCTTCAACCTGCAGAGGTTCAGTGTCTAGATAGTGTTCACGCCTACTGTCAGCCTTTGTTGAAGTATAAATTGTGCTACTCCGATGTGTTTTCCAGCTCTTTGCTTCACTATGTGACCTGTCAACATTACCATAGATCCCTGTTGGAACAGGTGCTAGTGAATGAACCCTTTTAGTCTGACCCCGAGGGGCACTTCCTGTCTTCCCCATCCCCTCCAGAGCCTCCCTTTTCTTTCTCTCCCTTTCCTTCTCTTTCTCCTGCCTGACTGTGAATATTAAAAGTGTACAACCAAGCATGCAAGTCTCCAGTAAGAAAACTCCAGTCTAATATATCGACTACATGTTAGAAACTGATTTGTTACCTGGAACAAATCGATACCTGTAGATCACATGTGATATACTGAGTGTGTCTGTGTAGTTCCCATGCGCTTTCTGTGATGACAATAAACAAGACTGGTAGAAATGGCCAGAATTTTGTTCGGATTTTGTTGTTGTTTTATGAGATGATTTCTCGCTATGTGGTCGTGATGGGTCTGGAACTCACTATGTACACTAGGCTGGTCTTGATCTTAGAGCATTCCTTCTGCCCAGCCTCCTGAGTGCTTGGATTGCAGATGTGAGCCACCATGCCCAGCTTGAAATGGCTAGATTTTAATCTATCACTTTACATATAGTCATATTTCACATAGTATATTGGACTGACCTCTTACACTGGGTTATAAGACCAGTTTCCTGTCTGAGCAGTCTCATTTAGTTGTGTGGTCCAAGGCTGGGCAGTCCCACAGCTACAGAAGGGGGTGTACGAGACTCAGAGGACCTTGGCAAGCAGTTTAGTGAGGGACAGAGGTGTGCTGATTCATGTCAGTGAAATGCATGGCCGAGAGCACGTGTGTTATCTGTCTGTGCAGTGTGTGTGGGCATGTGACTCACATGACACACATCTGCCTCTTAGTGAGCACACTGTCTATAGTAGATGTTTCCTGTGTGCACAGTAAACTAAATTCATGGTTTTCACAGATGGACAGGGTTTGAAATCTAATGCACTGAGAGAAGTCACTATGAATGGGTGACCAACTTTTAATGGAGAACACTATCGGCATTTAATGCTGCTGGGACGACTATAGCCCTGGTTGGGATGGAACTCACAGATCTGGCCACCTCTGCCTCCCGAGTGCTGGCATCAAAGGCGTGCATCACCATCACCTGGCCAAACAGTGGTGGTTGTTCTTGGTGGTGGCAGGTACCCAGAAAGTGTGGGACAGTGGAGCGCCCATAAGAGTGATGGCCTGGCCGAAGGCCTGATGGTGGAAGGGAGGCAGAGAGGTCCATGGCCTGAGTCTACAGATGGAGTTGATTTCATCCTACAGATGCCTTTCCAGAACCAGCCCTGTCTTTCATAGAGGGTGCTACTACCCCTAATTTTCATACTCATCCCAGAGTTTAGTACACTCCAGCCTTCAGACACCCCTCCCCTGTGCATGCTTTACACTGTGTGTGTGTGTGTGTCTGTGTGTGTATATGTCTCTGTGTGTGTCTGTGTGTGTGTGTCTGTGTGTGTGTCTCTGTGTGTATGTGTGTTTGTGTGTGTGTCTGTGTGTATGTGTCTCTGTGTGTGTGTGACCCAGTTTTCCTATGGTGATCCTTCCCCTCCTGCTCACCTTGAGTCCTGTTTCCATGGTGCAGACTGTACTGGTGATCACATACCGAGAACCCCCAAATCCTGAGTATCAGGAGTTTCAGAATCGCCTGCTGATCAGAGCCCGGGAAGACTTTGGTGTGGAGCTGGCCCCGTCCCTGGTGAGTAGGTCTCTGGGGGTCAGAACAGGCTACGAGGAAGGGACTTTTCACAGGGTCTTGATCATGGCGCAAGCCCCATTTCAGGCTGTGACTTCCATCCAGGCTATTACCCTTTGATCCTGGGGCCGGGGGTGCAGGAGGTGGGGATGACACGATAGGGGTGGGAGGAGGGAGAAAGCCAAGAAAGTGGAGAGGCAAGGGGACACACAGGGGTGGAAGAGTGAACTAGGAGGGGGACCTCAGGGGACATTTGGAGCGTGCTGATGCCTGCTGTCTGCAGATGAACCTTATCGCTGGCTGTTTTTACGATGGGATCCTGCTCTATGCCCAAGTCCTGAATGAGACGATACAGGAAGGGGGTACCAGGGAAGATGGACTTCGAATTGTGGAGAAGATGCAGGGGCGAAGATACCATGGTAATGAAGGGCTGGGGAGTGGAGGCCTGGGGGCTGACACCAGGCTCAGGAGGGCAGTGGGCAGAAGAAGACGAGCTACCCCAGGCGCTGCAGGGAGAGTCACTGGGGGTCAGGAACAGTCATAGTGGACACACTGTCATTGTGGGGAGAGACTCTGAGACAGTGAGATGGGGTGGGGGGCAGGGTTAGATCTCAAAAGTGAGGGACACTCTTTTTTTAATCTTAGGTGTAACCGGACTGGTCGTCATGGACAAGAACAATGACCGCGAGACGGATTTCGTCCTGTGGGCCATGGGAGACTTGGATTCTGGGGACTTTCAGGTGATGGGGGAGAGGACAGGGAGGAGGGATTGGCCCCAAGATCCAGAGGGGACAGAATCCTTGGCTGGGGGGTGGGGGGAGGAAGGTGCTTACTCCCTCTGCTGGGCCTTCGTCACGGTGGGGTCACAGGAAGAAGGCCGCGCATGGGCACGCGGCAGGCCTGTGGGCCCAGCGTTCTGCTTCCTCACAGCCCGCAGCCCACTACTCGGGAGCAGAGAAGCAGATTTGGTGGACAGGCCGGCCAATTCCCTGGGTGAAGGGGGCCCCACCTTTGGACAATCCCCCCTGTGCCTTTGACTTGGACGACCCATCCTGTGATAAAAGTGGGTGTGTGCAGGGACTGGGAGCAGTCCCCCCTTTACCCTGGCCCTGCGCTCTGCCCCTACCTCACTGACACCCATTCCCACTCCTAGCTTTGCCTTCTCCTTGTCTGCAGCTCTCTCTCTCTCCCACAAGAACGCTCTGCACCTCCTGCGCCCGTCTCTCTGCCCTCGGCCCCGCCAGTCTTTCTCAGGGCCTCTCTTCTCTCTTCCTCTCATTCAGCTCCACTTTCCACTCTGGCAATCGTGGCCCTGGGCACGGGAGTCACCTTCATCATGTTTGGTGTTTCCAGTTTCCTCATTTTCCGGTGAGTTCTGGGTTTTCCTATTCCTCATGGCCCTCTTGCTGCATGGCCTCTGGCTGAGGCAGGGGTCCCTGTGGTGTGGCTGGCAAGTCTCCTAACCCGGTGTGGGTTTCTTGGACTGGCAGCTTTCTCTCTGGCCTTTGAATTTGGTTGCCCTTCAGCCTAGGTATTGATTTTGCTCTTGTTTGTCACCTGGGTAGATTAACTGTTGGTTTGGTTATTGTTGCTATTGTTTTTTGTTTGTTTTGCAACAAAGTCTTGCTAAGTAGCCCAGACTGGCCTTGAACTCGATTCTACTCCCTTACACTCCTGAGTACTGGGTTTACAGATGTGTGTCATGGAGCCTTACTTGAATACTGTTTTTGTGTTTGAGATAAGGTTCCATTGTAGAGCTCTGACTTGTCTGGAACCCACTATGTAGACTAGGCTGCCCCTGAACTTCACAGGGCTTTGTAGACTAGGCTGCTCCTGAACTCCACAGGGCTTTGCCTACCTCTGCCTTCCAAGTGCTGGAATTAAGACCTCCTCCACCATGACTACCTCTGAATAATGATTTTTTAAAAAATTTGTTTTTATTTATATAATCTCCTGTATGTTGGTGTAAATGTATGCCACCACACACGTGTAGGTGCCTATAGAGGCTAGAAGAGTCCATCAGATCCTCCGGAGCCCGAGTTACAGGTGGTTGTGATCAGCCCAGGATGGGTGCTTGGAATTGAACTTGGGTCCTCTGGAAGAGCAGCAGGTGCTCCTCCAGCCCTGGAGTACTGACTTTGGGTAGAGTTCGGGTCAAAGGTGAATTTCTATGCACTGGCCGCCCCCAACTCCTTCCTCACCTCGCTCCTACTGAAGTGCAACAAATTCTCACAGTTCTGGATATGTGGGAGACCTGAGACCAAGTCAGCAACAGCTTCTATGTCTGGGGAGGGTGCACATTCTGATTTGTGGAAAGTAATGTTTCACTGTGTCTTCACAGAGTGGAAGGCTGGATGCCCCGACTTAGCTGTAGGCTGCGGATGGAGCAGCCTCCTAGCAGGGTTCAAGTTCAAGGCCATAGATTTAACCCTAGCCTGGAAGAGGGGAATGAAGAGAGACAAGAGAAGAGAGGGGGAGGGAGGGAGGGAGGGAAGGGGAGAGAGAGAGAGAGAACTAGAGCTGTGTGTGGTGGTATATATCTGCAATCCCAACATTTGGAAAGCTGAAGCAGGAAGACCATCATTAGTTTGAGGCCTACCTGTGCTGTGTCTCAAAACCAAACCAAACCAAACCAAACCAAACCAAACCAAACCAAACCAAACCAAACCAAATAAAACCAAATGACTTTTCCTTTGACACTGAGTGTCCATGTCCCAGTCTGGTGACAGTTGCAGCTTCCTGGAAGCTTAGTGGGTGGCGGGTCAGGGCTTGTCAGTCGACTGAGATATACAGTTCTTATAGGAAGCTGATGCTGGAGAAGGAGCTGGCTAGCATGCTGTGGCGCATTCGCTGGGAAGAACTGCAGTTTGGCAACTCGGATCGATATCACAAGGGTGCAGGCAGTCGCTTGACGCTGTCACTGGTGAGCCCTTGGCCCTCTGCCTTCCTCTGCCTTCCTGTTCTCTCTTACCCTGGACCTTTCCCCCCACCCGCACACTGGCCTGTAATGATAGACCCTTGCACCACCACCACCATCTAATGTTCCTTTCATCCTTCCGCCTCCATGTTGCCCTTGGCCCCAGCGGGGATCCAGTTACGGCTCGCTCATGACAGCCCATGGGAAATACCAGATCTTTGCCAACACCGGTCACTTCAAGGTGAAGAGTCATCTGCTTGTTCTGGTTCCCGACCATTTCATTGTGTCTCATCCCCATCTGCCACCTCTGCCCCTCACAGTCCCCGCTCTCTCCCCAGCGAAGGTATTGGGAGCTCTCGGTTCTCCAGCATCTCAGATACTCCTGAGGCTCAGTGACTTTGTCTGTTTCCACCCCACCTTAGGGAAATGTTGTTGCCATCAAACATGTGAATAAGAAGCGCATCGAGCTGACACGGCAAGTGCTGTTTGAACTCAAACACGTACGTACTTGGGTATGAGTGGGAGGTGAGGGTGGACAGGGAAGAGGAAATGAGGGGACCGTGGTCCCCTGGCTAACGGGGTAAGGGACTTATTTACCACTGATTCCCAGTTGCAGGTATAAGTAAGAGAAATATCATTGCTCACAGTGGTGTTGCTGTATTTAATTTTTTTTTTTTTTGAGACAAAGTCTTTCTGTGTAACAGCTCTGGCTGTCCTGGAACTTACTATGTAGACCAGGCTGGCCCTGAACTCACAGAGATCCTACTGCTTCTGCCTCCCCAGTACTGGGGTTAAAGGTGTGCACCACCATGCCTGGCCTCTGTATTTAAATTTTAGGACTGTCAATTCTCTCTCTCTCTCTCTCTCTCTCTCTCTCTCTCTCTCTCTCTCTCTCTCTCTCTCTCTTTTGGTAGATGAGAGATGTTCAGTTCAACCATCTTACTCGCTTCATTGGAGCCTGCATAGACCCTCCCAACATCTGCATTGTCACCGAGTATTGTCCTCGTGGGAGCTTACAAGTGAGGGACAGGTGTAGGAGACTGTGGTAGGGTGGGGTGGGGGTCCCAAAGTCACCCTGTGTCAAAGGGTAGTCTGTGAGACTGGGGACAGAGGCTGATCTCTAACGTGTTGCTGTCAGGATATTCTAGAAAATGACAGCATCAATTTGGACTGGATGTTTCGCTACTCGCTCATCAATGACCTTGTGAAGGTGAGTCTTTCCCACCATGTAAAATGTCTCAAGTTCTTCGGTCTTTACTGCAGTTTCTCTCCTGGATCTCTATTAGCCAAGCTCTTTTCATGTCCTCTCTTCCCATGGCTGAGTGATACGGTGGTCCTATGTCCCGAGAGGTTCTTGTCCTCCTGTCCCAGATATCTTAAATGTTTCCCTAGTGTCTCTTTACCTCAAAGGGTTCCCCCTTAGTAGAATCCCTTAGCTATAGCTGGGCATGTCATCATATGGGAGGTTGAGGCACGGGGGCTGCTCTGACTTGGAGCTTGGCCAAGGCTTCAGAGTGAGTTTCAGGCTAGTGTGGACTACATAGCAAGATCCTACCCAGAAAAAGAACCAAAGAATCAAACCACACCGAACAGTGACAAGGCATCCCTTAGTTGGATGTGGGTCGTGCACATGCATAATCCCAGCACTTGCTGAGACAGGAGGATTGGGCGTTCGGGAACAGCCTGAGCATCAGTAAGAATCTGTCTCAAACAAATGAAGACGTCGAATGAGGTCTCCATGCACTTGCCTCCTGTAATTTCATGCTTTAACCAATATTCCCCATGCCTATAACTAACTGCTGAGGAGGTGTCTAGTCTTTAACATTTCTAAATTTAACTGCTTGTTTCTGGAGGCTGGGACTCTCTGTGTTGCCCTGGCTGACCTGGAACTATCTCTGTCGACCAGGCAGGCTGACATTGGACTCAAGAGATTTGCCTGCCCCTGGCTCCTCTGTGCTGGGATCAATGGCATGCGACAACACTTGTAGCTTTGATTTCTTTTAGAGACAGGATTTCATGTTTCCTAGATGGGCCTCGAACTTACTGTATAGTCAGAAATTGTTTTGAACTCCTGATTTTCCCCCTCTCTACCTCCCCAAAGCTAACATTGTCGGTGAGCACCACCACCGTACCTGGTTAGAGACTGAAATATATATGTATGTTAAACTAAGAAAAAGGAAGGAAAATTGCACTAAATGACTCAAGAGGCCCGAAGATGGCGGAAGCATACAGGTGAATCTTGCACGGCTTAGACAGTGTTCAGAAGCACGTCTCATCAGCCGACTAGTGAGATCGCCTGACTGGGCCTGACACTGCCTCTCATTTTCTGCTAAATTTTCAGAGAGTTTTTTTTTTTTTTAATTAATTTATGCATATGAAATTTTGCCATCAAGTGAGAGAGGAAAACATTAGGGAAAGCCAATGTAGTTTTCGACAGGAGATAGGAGGCTAAAGGGTAAACATGAAACCCAGGGGCGCTTTTGCAGTTTCCACAGCAGTAAATTCACCAGCTTAGGCCTTCCCTTCCTAAAGGCCTCGAGCTGCTCAAAGAAATAAAGAGGAAGAACTCAGGGGCCTCGGACCTGTTCAAGGCCGGAGCTTAGCGGTTACACCCTTGTGATTCTCGGACCTAGCCTTCTATCCTCTGTCTGTGCCAACGAGGGAGGGAGGGCTTCCAGAGTTTCTGTTGGGGGGAAGGGGGGCGGGGAGGAAGGGCTTCCAGAGCTTCTGTTGGGGAAACACTGCCTTGCCCGCTTAAGACCGGCCTTTTCATCCCCTGGGGTCAGTGTTCTGACATCTCTGACTCTAGGACGCCATGCTTCCACACTGACTTGGCTGTTGTTGCCCACCTCTGTCTATTTTTTAAAACTTTGTCTTCACTACTGTGTGGTCTAGCATTCCTCTAATAGACCCCATTCTGCTTCCACCATGACCTGCATCCTACACACAGCTACACACTAGAGTTACAAGTGGCTGGCTTTCTATGGAGCATCTAGAGACTAGCCGTCTTAAGTTGTGTCTTCCTAAACAGTAGCTAGGAGTGTGAAGCCGGTGCCATACTGGTTCTGGCTGCTCCCTCCCTTCACTGCTCAGCAAGCTGCCGTTCTCAGGGAAACTACTGATGACTCTCCTCATCCCTCTTCATAAGCATTTCCTCCTATCCCTTGTGCCTGGTAGTTCGATGCTGTTTACATTGGGAGGGATGGCTCTCCCATTCTGCTTGCTTCCTCCAGCAGAGGCGCTGCAGGAGACATCATCCATACTCAGCTATTTTTTTTTTTAGTCTTAGGATCCTTTCATTCCTAATGATTTGGGGTTGGTGATCTGAATATCTTTATGTAGTTAGCTGGATCATGCCATGGACTGAGGTTGCCTAAGCCAGATACGATCCAGACACTTACTCTGTATCCTGCAGGGTATGGCCTTTCTCCACAACAGCATTATTTCATCTCATGGAAGCCTCAAGTCCTCCAACTGTGTGGTGGATAGTCGATTTGTGCTCAAAATAACAGATTACGGTCTGGCTAGCTTCCGATCAACTGCTGAACCGGACGACAGCCATGCCCTCTATGCCAGTGAGACTGCTCCTCGTACCCCCCCCCACTCTATCCCCTCCCTCACACCTCCTCCCCCTGCCACCTACCTTTTATGTTACCCTTCACGCCTTGGTCGGTTCCTCCCAGGGAAGATAGAAGAGGTAGACCAGTAGCAGCAACACGGGGATGACCCAGGCGGCGTCCAGGATGCTGCCTGGGGAACCTAGCCAGCCTGTTCACTCTTTGCAGAGAAACTGTGGACTGCCCCAGAACTGCTTAGCGGGAACCCCTTGCCAACCACAGGCATGCAGAAGGCAGATGTCTACAGCTTTGCCATCATTCTACAGGAAATAGCACTTCGAAGTGGTCCTTTCTACTTGGAAGGCCTGGACCTCAGCCCCAAAGGTGAGAGAGGTGCTACGCAGTCTCCGCTGCGAGGGGACCTGAGTCCTCACCCAAACTTTCTGTCACCCTTAGAGATTGTCCAGAAGGTGCGAAATGGTCAGAGGCCATATTTCCGGCCAAGCATTGACCGGACACAACTGAATGAAGAGTTGGTTTTGCTGATGGAGAGATGCTGGGCCCAGGACCCAACAGAACGTCCAGATTTTGGGCAAATCAAGGGCTTCATTCGCCGGTTTAACAAGTGAGAGGGCAGCCAGGCTCAGAGGCTCCCGGGGACAGGAACATTATCCTTCTCGGTGGATGAGGCTGGTGTGCCCCAGGGGTGGGTTGGCTAGGAAGCCTTGTTACTCTTGAGGGCCTTGGAGCAGGTGTGATAGCCTGGCCTCCCTGCAGGGAAGGTGGTACCAGCATATTGGACAACCTCTTGCTGCGCATGGAACAGTATGCCAATAACCTGGAAAAGCTGGTGGAGGAGCGCACGCAGGCCTACCTAGAGGAGAAGCGCAAAGCCGAGGCCTTGCTGTACCAAATTCTACCCCAGTAAGACCTTTGTCCCCTTCTCCAAGAATTTCCTTGCGTTCTATCTCATCCATCTCCTGAGAATTTGTTTGCCACCCTGGGAACCCTGGGTGATGTCTTGCCACAGTAAGCCCTCCTGGCTCCAGGCGGAATGCTCTCACTTGGTCTCCACATCGGCTGTGCTGTCGTCTTTCGGCTTCCAGTCCCTCCTTCGTGGGGCACTGTTCTTCCTCCCCTCTGTCTGACCAAGTGTGTGCAGACTGATGTCAACTGGAACCGCTTAGCCCCACGCGGGTCCCCTCACAGTGCCTGTCACTTTTGCACCCTGATGTGCACTGAACTAAGTGACATCTTCTTAGCCGCTTTCCTTTTCTTCCACCAAAGCCAACTTCCATTCTATGGCTTGGCTGTGCTGCAGCCACATACCCTGTCCTCTCCCTCCCTCTCCTTCCTGGAGTGGGGTTGAGGGAACCCTCTTGCTTCCCAGCTCTGTGGCAGAGCAGTTAAAACGGGGAGAGACAGTTCAGGCGGAGGCCTTCGACAGCGTCACCATCTACTTCAGTGACATCGTGGGCTTCACAGCGCTGTCAGCTGAGAGTACCCCCATGCAGGTGAGAGCCGTGAGGGGAGCAGGCATGGGGGTGCTGGGTCTCGGGAGCCTTGTTCTGGACTCGTTTGCTCTAGCGTTCTTTTGTCTTTCGGCTTGAGAATGTTTTAGGAACTTGGGCACTAATTTCAGAGCCTCTGCTTTCCTGTCCTGTTAGGTGGTGACACTTCTTAATGACCTTTATACCTGCTTTGATGCCATAATCGACAACTTTGATGTCTACAAGGTGAGAGCTGGAGCTGACCTCCTTCTAAGACCCATCTGAAACCCAGTTTCCTGAACCCCACAGACCATAGCCACGCCACAGTCAGCGCTCCCTAAGTATCTCCGGCATCCTAGTGCTCTCTAGTGGGTGTCAATCTAACAGACATGGACACTGGGACAACACCCGTGGGCCCCAGGCTTCCTTTTTTTTTTTTTTTTTTTTTTTTGAGACAGGGTTTCTCTGTGTAGCCCTGGCTGCCCTGGAACTCGGGTCCCAGGCTTCCTGATCACATGCTTTCGTCCCTTTCTCTCTGGGGTGTTAGTGATACAGACAACTGGTCTCTCCTTCCAGAACAGTCAGAGGATGCAGGCACAGACTGACTATGGGGTGGGGGAATACATGTTCTAAAGCTCTTTGTTAAAGTATAAAGTCATTTGTTTAAAGGGCTTACTTGCCCTTGGGAGTGAATGTGCTGCATTTGAATATAGATTTTATAGCTAATTATGTGGCCTTAGGCAGGGTCAGGCTTTCTCTGAGCTTGTTGCAGCAATAGTTTAGTTATATGCAAACCGATGGGCCGGCAAGAGGGCCTGGTGGGTAAGGGCTTGCCTGGAACCGCTGATGGAAGGAGAGAACCAACACCCACAGGTGTCCTCCAGCTTCCACATTTCACGTGCATGTGGGCATGCTGAGACCTGCCTGTCATCCCAGTAGTTAGGAGGCTGGGACAGATGGATCATGGGTTTAAGATTAGTCTTGGCTATACAATGAGACTCTATCTACACATAAATGAGGACCTTTAAAAGCGTGCTTTACCCTTCCTGACGTTTCTCTAACAAAACTCCCAAAAACCCTTTACTTAAATTCATCAATTATTTTTATTTCCTCCTACTTATTTTACGTCTCCTCCCCTCTCTGGGATGTTTGGGAATCAACCCCCCCCCCCAGCTTTCCTCATGATGATCTGTTCTACTGCTTGACTGCATCCCTGGACTTATTTTTTTTTTAATTCATATGAAAATTCATATATTCTGGACAATTTGAGAGTAAGTCTTAGATACAGTACCCCTTTATCCCTAAACGCTTAGTGTGGCTCCCTCCAGACTTCACTGTGAGCCACAGGTTGGTACAGTCACCAGCGTCGAGAGCTGCTGCTCCCCTGACAGCCAGGCCGCCTGGCCCATGCTACGGAGCATGCGCTACCCTCTTTGTGCCTCTGGGTTCTTGGGACTGGGACTGGGATCCTGTCCACTGAGGACTCCCCAGGAGAGGAGGGGTTAAGTATTCCCCTGTCGGGCCTCCTCTTATCCCCAGATTCTCAGGGCCATGGCATGTAGTCCCTTGTCTGTCTGGTCAGTCATGGTCTCCCAAGTTCTCAGATGACTCCAGCTAACCTCCTTTCTCGCTCTCCCAGAGACAGCTAGAGATGACCTCTTAAAACTAGTTTTATTATTTTATTTATGTGTGTGTACCTATCTGAATATGTGCCACATGGGTGCAGTTGCTGTGGAGGCCACAAGAGGGTGCCATATCCCCTAGAACTGGAGTTACAGGGAGTTTGAGGTGCTACGAGGATGCTAGGAACTGAACTCAGGTCCTCTGGAGGAGCAGAAAGTGTTCTAATGACCGAGCCTACAGCTGACCTTCTAATCTTCCCTTTAAATCAGGTGGAAACCATTGGGGATGCCTACATGGTGGTATCTGGCCTTCCGGGCCGAAACGGTCAGCGCCATGCACCAGAAATCGCTCGAATGGCCCTCGCATTGTTAGATGCCGTCTCTTCCTTCCGCATCCGCCATCGACCGCGTGATCAGCTGAGGCTACGCATAGGCGTCCATACTGGTAAGGCTGGTTCTCACCTGGCCCTAGTGTCTGCTTTTCCAGATCTCTCCCAACCAGTCTGTTTTCACAGGGCCAGTCTGTGCTGGGGTGGTCGGCCTGAAGATGCCCCGGTACTGCCTTTTTGGAGACACAGTAAACACGGCTTCTCGAATGGAGTCGAATGGTCAAGGTGGGGACAACAGCTTTTAACTCGAAACTTGACCTGTCTTGCTCTTTTCTTTCCAGAGCCCTTCCCTATCTCTCTGTTGGATGGTTCTGAAGTGCCCCATTCTTGGTCCTATGCTGATTCTTCTGTCTCTGGCAGGACTGGGGGTTTTCTGAAGGGTGGCTGACTGGGCAAAACACTCTCCAGCACTGACAATCTTCTCTTGGCTTTTCTTGGATTCTTCTTTCTCCCTCTGCCCCTGGTCTACATCACCCTAGCTCTAAAGATCCATGTCTCCTCGACCACCAAAGATGCCCTGGATGAGCTGGGATGCTTCCAGCTCGAGCTCCGTGGGGATGTGGAGATGAAGGTGATGGCAGGCCGTGGGGGAGTGGATCATGGGAGGATGGTGGTGGGGGAAGAGAGGGAGACAAAGGCACTAACATGCAAAAGTCTGAACTATGCTCATCCCCCTGTCTCCAGGGAAAAGGAAAAATGCGAACTTACTGGCTCTTGGGAGAGCAAAAAGGACCTCCCGGACTCCTGTAAAGCCCAGGCCGGCAATCTCCTGCTGCTGGTACTTGGATGGGCAATGGTCACTGTGTTTCCACACAACAAAAACAGACATAGCCATATCAGATGGAAAACGTGCATAGACACAAACCCCCTGCCTTATATGGAAGTCATAGCCCTCTGCCGCCCAGCCCTGTACATAGACCTGCCCCTCCCTGCCCTGGTCCTCTTCCTGCCTCCTGTAAATATCTGTATCTAGACCAGAATATTTTGTCCAAGTATAAAACAACAACAACAACAAATCATGGTGTCATTGTCTGGGGTCCAGGCCATCCCAAGAGAAGGATACTGGTTGTGGACATAGTTAGTCACAGAATCAATGAATCAGCAGCTTAGGGATAAGAGTGCTTTATGTAAAACCCCTCACCAAGGACAGAGAATCAACTCCATCCGATCTACCTCTGTAGTATAAACAGGAACAGATTTCAAATCCCACATGTCTGCTTCTCTCCGCGATTCTTAGATTGGAGTTGTTCTCTTCCTTCCACACCCCTGCCCTCCTCCCTGACAGGCAAGGGAAGACATTACCCCCATTTGGTGGGGGCCGCTCTCAAGCTCGTATGGCAAGGGCTGCCCCAGTGACAAGGGCACTGGCGTTGAGAAGCTGCAGTTCTTCCGGAATGGTGTGTCCAGTGTCCTGATGTTACTGACACCCTGGGGGAGTGCCAGGATCAGGACAGATGCCACCCTTGCCCAGGCCAGAACATAAGAGCCCCTCCCGCACCCCAGTACCTAGTCACCCCCACACACCGGTAGCCTTGCTGCCTGTTCAATCCAGAAGGTCTCAGGCTGCTCCTGGTGGTAATCATGAGGCTGTGGGGGAGGAGGTACTGAGTTAACTAACTCCTGGCCTTTGACACTCTCTAAACTTCCGGGCTTGCTGCTGTCCCACTCCTGGACAAGAAGGGCAGGCTGGGTTCTCACCTTTGTTGGAGCAGGAGGCCCTGCTCGTACCAGCTCCACTCTGTAGTCATGGTGTGTTACCGACTCGGTCTCAAAGAGCTTCCTTGCAGGTTCCTGCTCTGCCTGCACCTCTTCACTATGTAGCCATGGTAGAGGTCAAGTCCATCCCCCACACCCCCACCCCTGGTTTCCCTCCTCCCCTCCCCCCTTCCCAGGCTCTCACCAGATCTGGTGGTGCAAGAGCATCTCCAGCATGGCTTCACGCTTCCCTGGGAGAGGACAGAAGAGGAATCTAGTCAGGAACCAGCTCCAGAAATGAGTTGAGAAAGGAAGGGGAATCTTGGGGGTTGCCCTTATAGCCACCAAACAATCCACAACCCCACCAGGAAGTCCTGTCCCCCTTTTCTGTCTCCTGGGTTCTTTCTGGTCCCCCGTCTCTCATGCTCACACCTCGAAGTGGCTGACAGACGTGTCTTGGGAGCTGGTATGAGTCTCTCTGGGTGGTGCTAGAAGACATGGGTGACTGGGGCTGCAGGGTCAGCAGACCCTGATGTCCGTGTCGGAAGAAGTAACTCTCAGAGCCATCTTGCAATGGAGGGATTTGATCCAGCTGGTTGGTGGCTCTCTGCGGACCCCAGGTTAAGTAACTATGAGTTCCCTTCTCATACTGACCCTCATCACAAACTATTGGCTTCCCTAGGAAATTGGGGCAGGCCTTTAGGAAGAGAGAGCAGATCAAACCTTCATACCTCTTCCTCCCAGTTGTAGAGGAGGCACTGGCCACGTGGCCGTGTTTTACAGAGAATTTCCTCAGATTCAACCTCAGGAGGCTCACATGGTTCACATGGTTCACAAGGTTCACATGGTTCGCATGGTTCACATGGTTCACACGGTCCGGATGCTCCAGGTTCTAGAGGTTTACGTGGCCCTCTCACTCCAGGTTCTGAGACTTGTAGAGGTTCCCAGGAGCGTTGTGGCTTCCAGTGTAAGTGCTGACACCATGCACTATAATCAGGGACCAGATCTACTGGGACACATCTGTACCCTTGAGGAATGCAGGTGCCCTTAGGACCCGGTCCAGGGTCAGCAGGACCAGGTCCAGAGGTCAGAGCAGGTCCGGAGGCAGAAGAAACTGCTCCAGAGGCAGAATCAGGTCCAGAGACAAGACTAGGTCCAGAGGCAGGAGCAGGCCCAGAGGTGGGACCGGAACCCTGGCTAGGCTCAGAGCTCTGGCAAAGACCACAAGTGCCAGAGCTAGAGTCATGAACAGAGCTCTGACAAGGATAAGAAGAGGCAGGATCAGCTCTTGAGCCGAGGTCTGCCCTATTACAGGGATCCTGAGGAATACAAGAAACATAGAAGGGCTGAAAGCCAAACCCATGGCCTCTATGATGGGATGGAGGGCAGGGTGCCTCGTAAAGACTGTCAGAAGAGGGCTCTGTCAGCACAGAATACTGCTCAGGAGCCCTGGCAGGCGGGGCAGTAGACCTGGGACTACTACTCGAAGAAGGAACGGGTTCTGAAGTGGTATCTAGTCTTTCAGAGCTGGGCTGTACATCACAAGATCTGGAAGACACGAACACATCAAGGTTGTCAAAACTGCTGCAAAGTTAGTCCGTTGACCTCCCTTGTTCTCCACGGCTCTTACCGCGACAAAGATCCCTCTGTAGACTCGGTGGTCTCCATTTTCAGACGCCACCTACCGGGTTGCCATAGAGACGGCAAACAGCTTCAGGAGACTGCGCACAACTAGCGCTGGGCGGATCCGAGGGTGGCGGGTAGGGGAGATCAACAAACTTCTCCAGGGGCGGAAGTCTTAGACTTGGTGCTCTCCAATAGTCCCGGCTCCAATCTGCCTCACCTGGGCTTTTAAGGTTCCACTCATCTGAACTCTCGCCTTCATGCCCAACTTGATTGATTAGTTCTAAGGTGACTATGGGGATGCATTGGAGAAAAGCCAGGACGGCATCAGTATGAACTCCTGTTTGGTTCATTCCCTAAGTTGAAAGAGCAGTTTTTTGTTTGTTTGTTTTTTTAAAGTTTAAGGATAAAAATATATGAAACAGGGTCTGAAAATGCAGCTCATTGGTAGGAGTACCCAAGGTCCTGGGTTCGATCCTTATCACAGAGAGAGAGAGATGCAGATAACAGCAAAATGGAAGGGAATATGGTACAATAGACATGTCTCTGTCTAGTCATCCAGGCAAATTTCTACTGTTATTTTTTTTCTTTTCTAGTAGTTTGTCCTAGAGTGAACCATTAGACACTAGCAGACCTGCACCATATACTCCTTTAACCACTGACTGGGTCTTAGGGTCTTTTAGTCTCACCATGGTCAAGAGAACTCACAGTTCTGAATCAATTTTCTTTCACTTATTTTGGTATAAATTTGTTACATATTTAAGACAGGGATACAAAATTGAGGGAGAATAAGTTTATTAACACCACAGGATTCCTTTTCCTGTTCTCCGTCCAAGCATCCAGGCCTGTGGTCCTTGGCCAGCTGGCAGGTTTAGCCAGGAGGCCACTGTAGCTGTCGGCCTCCAAGTACGTGAATGTGCAGGTGATACACAGACTGTGCACCCATCTTGCCATCATTAACCACTGAAACAGAGCTTGAGGTTAGGGATCAGGGTCACAGGGGGGAAAAAGGTCGAAACAAGAAAAAGATCACATCAAGTAATAGGGATTCATGGACAAAAGCCACTCACCAAGTCGATACCCATCTTTCAGACCCTCGGCCTGTGCTACCTTCTTGGCCACAAGGAGTAAGTGTCCTAGAAGCTAAAGGGAGAGGGCAGAGGTGGCTTTCCCGGTAGGAGCCAAATAATCCAAGGCTCCTCCCAGACAAGCCCCGCCCCCCGCCCCTGTTTTCCTCACCTGTTGGTCGTCCTCCTCAGCCTGGCTAATTCGAGGAATGGGCTTCCTAGGAATGACCAGAAAGTGCACAGGAGCCTGAGGAGCTACATCACGAAACACAAGGCACTGGGAGCAGTGACAGGTGAGAGGTTGGTGTTACTCCATCAGGCACCATGGCACCCATGACATTCACAAGAGGATTGGGCTCTAAGGGGACCCCTCTCCCACCTGCTGATCTTCATATAGAATGTCAGCTGGGAGGCTCCGGTCCAAAATCCGGGAGAAGATGGTGGGTGATGCTCCTCCGGGAGCTGCTTTCTGGGCCTTGGCCACTTCACTCCCGTCGGACTTCCCTGCGTTTCCTCGGACCTGAGGGTGGGGCGGGTGACCCCAAGGGAGAGAGCTGGCAGTAATTTTCCCAAACACTTAGTTGGGGTTGAAAGATGCTGGGCTCTGAGTGTTACTAATGTCATTCTTCTAAGAACCTATTAGTGCTTTTCACTCCAAGGAAAAATTGCTGACTTTCAGAGCCTGAAGCGTATCGTAGGTCAGGTGACAGAACAGGCAGTGATTTCTAGGTAGGATTTGGGAGTGCAACTGATTCCTGTAACAGTGCCTGAGAAATCTAGCACCGCTCAGATAAGAAGGACCCAGAAGGGCAGTTTCAAGAGTGAGTTTTCTGTCTGGGTGTGGAGTCGTACATTTGTAATGCCAGCACCTAGGACGGCGAGGCAGGAGGATCGGCTACATTTAGAAACTCTTGGCTGGTGTGGGATACATAAGACCCTGTCCCCCAAAGCAAGACAACATTGAGGCCTCAGTTCCAATGCTACCCTTGAATTCATCAGATGAATGCCCCTGACAACTTCAAAGCATGGTTTGAATCCCGGTCCTAAGAGGGTTGAAACGCTTTACTGTTTTTAAATGTTATTTCTACTACGCTGTCTTCTGATGTTTAAGCCTCGTTACTTGATTTAATGCATTTGCCCTGACACTGGCTGATCTCTCATTTGGGTGTCAAATCTTACTGTGCGGCTTTCCTGTTAGTGTTCCTACGCAGGCCAAGCTGGCGCAGTCCTGGACATTCTGCTGCCTCAGTCTCCCACATTGCCAGGATTACAGGAATGCGCCACCATGCTTGGCTTGTACACTGGATTTTCAGTTCCAGTCATGTGAAACAGCGGAGTTACGGAAGAGTTCAGCTGAGTGAACTAGGCTGTACCTGAGGGGGTAATAGGTAGGGATATCCCAGTTTCCCACCGGTTCAGAGAGGGCTGGAGTCAGTGTTTTACACTGAAGCGAAAACAGTGGGGTCAATGAAATCGCTGCTGCGTGTGGTGGTGTGTGGAAGATGAAGGAGCAAAATCGGTGAACATTATAGGATCAGAGGTCCGAGGAAGACAGCCGGCTAGCTCCCGGAAGGGAGCACTCACTTCTTGCAAGGGGGGGGGGGTACGGTTGAAGCAGCCTAGAGCAGGCTCCCGGACAGCAGCACCCGCTTCATCTCAACCGAGACGCACCCCCGGGCTGTTCCCCGAAGCGGTCGCAGGCAGATCGCTTCTCAGTTCGAGTTTCTACGCCCGCCCGCAGAGTCCCGGAATTTGACCCTTGGCCGAGGCAGTGGCTCCGCGGGGATGAGTGTGCCGGCCCGGCCCCGGAATGCGCCAGTGCCTGCAAGACCCCTCGTCCCTCTGGCTGCTTCTCACCTGCGCCCCCCGGGACGTGGCGACCGCCAGGGTTCTGCGCGCAGCGCGCAAGCCCACGGCCAGCAGCACAGCAGCAGCCATCTTCCCGAGAGTGTCGCCTGCAGGCGCAGCCCCATTGGCCGTGGCCTGCTGGGAGGGCGGGTCCCGTCGTACATCTCATTGGCTGCCTCTGCGAACGCAGGGCCAATTTTTGTTTGGTAGCGTGAAAATTCTTTTCCCATTGGGTCCCTACGCAGTTTCACTCTGAGATACGTTCCCATTCCATTGGAAGGACTAAACCTAGGGGTGGGATAGTTTCCTAATGAACTCAGGTTCACCACCTTGACCAAGCATACGTTGTGGTTCCCGAGTGGGTGGGACTTGCTCGTTCTCTGCCTGTCCCTTTTAGCTCTGGCCCCTCTTGGCAAGGGGAGAGGGGAGAGGGGAGAGGGGAAGGGGGAGGGCGGGGCCTCTCCACCTGCTGCACAAAAGGCTAAAAGTAGCGCAGACCCATCTCCGCATTGGACAGGAGGGCGGGGTTCTGAGGACATTAGGTGTTTATTGGCTCCCGAAGCCACATGGGCGGGGCTCAAGGTGAATTGGGACCGGGTTGTTTTTTTTTCCAATCTGTGGGGCAGGCACCTAGTCTTTTCTTAACAATTTCAGCCTTTGGACCACTGCAGAGATTTACACTTTGCAGTTTTGCACTTACATCAGTTTTCAGGGCATTTTTTTTTTCTTAAACGAGTGAGGATGTATATTATACTATGCGTTATTCTTTTCTCCACTTCATAAGTGGTGTGTGGTGTCGTTATCTCTGTGCCTAGCATTTTCAGTGAGGCAGGTCTGATTGTATACACTTTTTTAAATACAAAAATGGTGTGTGTGTGTGTGTGTGTGTGTGTGTGTGTACGCCTGTGGGTTATGTGCATATGGATGCTATAAGGCGTAGGATGTCCTGGAGCTGGAGTTACAGGCTGTTGCGAGCCACCTGATGTAGGTGCTGGTAGCTGAATTCCAGTGCTCTCCAAGTTCAGTATATGCCCTTAGCTGCTAAGCCATCTCTCCAGCCCTTAAAGATTTATACGTTTACGTGTGGGTGTATGTGCAAGCCCATGTGGGTGCCTGTAGAGGCCAGAAGAGGGTGCCAAAGATTCCTCCTTAAAGCTGGAGTTACATACAGATAGTGTGAGCCTCCTGATGTGAATCAAGTTTCAGTCCTCTACAAGTGTAGCAAGCACTCAAGCACTGAACCATTTCGCCAGTTCTGCATCATGTTTTGAAATAAGAAACAAAGTATTGCCGGGCGGTGGTGACGCACGCCTTTAATCCCAGTACTTGGGAGGCAGAGGCAGGCTGATTTCTGAGTTCGAGGCCAGCCTGGTCTACAGAGTGAGTTCCAGGACAGCCAGGGCTACACAGAGAAACCCTGTCTCGAAAAACCAAAAAAAAGAAAAGAAAAGAAAAAAGAAAAGAAAGAAAGAAAGAAACACAGTATTTCCCTTGAGCAGCAGAGGCAGGAGGATCACTCATGATTTCCAGGCCAGAATGGTCTACACAGCAAGACTCAGTCTCAAGAAAAACATTAGTATCCCCCTACCCCACCCCTCTACCACCCGGAGAGTTCTGGTCTGGTGCAATAATGTAAGTTACTATCATATCTTTAGAGGCTGTTATGTTTTTGCACATGGTCTGATACATAAATGCTCAACAGCTGACTGAGTATTTGGTGTTTTGGGGTTCTGCAGCTTTTTATATGTAGTAATAAATGTCATGCTCCTTGTTGTGTCTTTCAGATTACTGTAGTTTATACACTTTGCAATGGCTACACACGGTGTCCCCAGGGACCTAATCACAGTAACTATTAACTGAATTAGTTTTATATGCTTATCACAGCCCATACCACCAATGCTGAGAAGCTTTTGGAGTTAAGACAATCGATCTCTTTTACATAACTATATTATTAGAGAACCACTCCCCCTTCAGAGGCTGATATGTCACCATATGCTTTTTGCCCTGGGATCCTAGCAATCTAGGCTGTATCCTTTCTTTATAAATGACCTTTCTAAATATGAGGGAATGGAAGGTCACCTTGCCCTTGAGCTCTAGATGTGAGACTTGAAAGCTGCCCCCTGAGAAGTGGGGATCAGTGGGCTGGGATGAGAAGAGGTGGAGATCTGAGGGGGCTGAGCTCCAGAGCTGGGTAATTCTTTGGGTTTTCACACAGAGCAGGCTACACAGGTTATTTGTTTTGTAGATCCGGCAAAGAGGGGACCTGGCATCACAAAGCCCACCACTGTCAGACTGTCCTGTGGCCATAAAATCACCTATGGAGTTCTGTCACTCCCTGACATCCATGATTTTGACCCTGACTCAAACCTGACCCTGGCGTGGACTCTTTATTCCAAACACCTGCCACCACCTGCAGCTGCTCTCTGCAACCTGCCTGCTCCGCAGGCCCCGTGCTGCCTGCTCCTCAGGCCCTGTGCTGCAGTGCATGCCATACACCTGCTCCTGGACCTCAAATAAGATTCCTTATCCCTTTGATGACTCCCATCACCTGGCAGTTATTCCCTGACATTGCTTTTCTCCACTTGAGACATCTTCTCCCTTCACTTCTTCAGTCCCATGTCTTTTGCCTTCTTTTCCTCACTATCCCAACAGCATCCCATGTGTACCCACTAATTTAAACTTTCCCTTTCGTCTCTAAGCAGATTCTCACTGCCAACCCCATGAATCCACGCTGCACTTGTCGTGTTCCCTCCAATTCCTTCCGTCATCCTCCCCCACTGCTCGCTTTCCTCATCCAGTCTCCCACTGTCCACTAATTCACTAATTCTCTTTCCCAGGGAGTGCTGTGTCATCAGAAGGGAACTTCTAGGAGTCCCTGCTCCCTGCATCTCACACTTCCTTCTGTGTTTTAAGAAATGAGGTGTCTCTTCATCAGAGCCTTAACCTCATCCTTTCTTCCACACCTGAGATCTTGTCTCACCAAGCATTTCTCTCCTCTTCTGCACCCTTCAGGATCCTTTTGTATATGGCCCCTTCCCATGTTCCTTCTTTAAAAATCACTACTTTGATCTACAGCCTACTTTGGGTGTTGTTTGATTTCTTTCCTCTATGTCTTACCCAACCTCCTTGAAGGAACTCCTTCAAAGTCATGAATATTTGGAGTTTTCCTCCACCATGGCAGTGTAAAACCACTGCCCAAAGTCTCCAAAGATCTCCTAATTTCAATGTCTTTGCCTTATGGAATTCCAGTTACAACACAAACCACTGCCTAGTCTATTTTCCACTCTCCTATTGGCTCTCTTGAAGCCAGTCTTCTGGTGTCAAGGCCAGGAGCTTGAAAGTAGCCACGAGAGAGGAAGATGGCCAGAGTCAGCCTTCACTGGGCTTGGTGCTGTCTCTTGCCAGTAGTTAGAGCTGAGTGTACACTGAGTCTTGACGCTACCTGTTCCACAGAGAGCCAAGTCAGATTCTATTGGTTTCCACTTTATTGCTGATCTTGCCCAGGCTCAGTAAGTCTTGTGCCAGCTCTTGATGTTGTTTGCTCCTGGAGGAGGGAAGAGCAGAGGTGACAGGGTCAGGCGTGGGGGTCACTTGGGCCAGGAAATGCAAGGGATCTAGGGTGGGAACTGGGGTGGTCAGAGACACCCTGAGTCTGGAGGGCCTCAAGGTTGAGTTAGTGAGGATGGCATCTTGAAGGGCAGGCATCTCTGCAAAAGGCACACAGTCTGCTCCTGGGGATGGAAGGCAGTGCAGGCATGGGATGCAGGCATGGGATGCGGGGTAGGCTGGGGAACATAAGACCCGGAGAGGATGTGGGAGAAGGTGGGAGTGCCTTTCTGCCTGACCTTCTGCTTACAGATGCTGGCATGGTCCCCTGTCCCATGTTGTTCCCTCACCATAAGGTCTCTTTCCTCTTCTCCTGGTATCTCCAGTCTCAAAGAACGTCTCGTGTTCTTCCCAGCGCCGGTCGCAGGCCACACAGAGGAAATTAGACTCAAAAGAGGGGCAGAAACAGCCTAGGATGGAAAAGCACCCAAGAGGAATATAAGGGGTTCTAGGGCCTCACCTCTTCCTCACATGCCTGTCTTCACCCCATACCCCCTCCCACCCAAGAGGAATATAAGGGGTTCTAGGGCCTCACCTCTTCCTTACCACACACCTGTCTTCATCCCATACCCCCTCTCCCCTCCCAGGCACCCCTTTGTACTAGAGTTACCATGGTGTCTGCAAGGATGAGCTCCGGTGGCTGCATGTTCTTCGTGAGTGTGTTTACAGCGACATTGGGCCCTCCAGGCCTTGGGGTCAAAGGTGGCCCGTTTCTTGAGCCAGAACTCACCCACCTCCTCTGGGCGTGATGGGATAAAACAAAACATGAGGCACCTGCACTGGCTCACACTGCAGGGCACTGACAGATCTTGGAGAACGGAGATGGTCGAGCATTAGAAACCAGCACCGGGCAAGACCCAACCTTTCTATGCAGATCTCTCCCCGATGTCTCTCCCTTCAAGAGCCCAGACTACAGCAGCCCCCTCCATATCTGACAAGAGTCTGGCAACTTCTTTCCTACCTGAGATGATCTGGTGTTCTCTCAACAAATGTCCACAAAAGCACTTGGACTCGTCTCCTATCCGGAAACAGTCCCATAAGTAATGCGGGCAGCGCCAGCCAATGTAGATACCTACATATGGAGTAACAGGGAAGACTGAAAAAGGAAAAGAAATCCTAAATTCCCTACAAGTAAGTGTTCAGATGGATCCCCCTGGAGTGGGGGGTGGGGGTGGGGAACTTACCACCCTGCTCACCTCCGGCTCTTAGATTTTTTTTTTTTTTTAAATTCTCTTATCGCAAAGAATCATTGGTTCCCTTCCCATCCTGGGATCCACTCTTTGCCAGCCTATGAGAGACAACTGAAGGCAGTCTTGTTTTGGAGCAGGGAGATTATAGAAAACACTGAAGGTGAACAGGAGGGCCCCATGACTGTAGGGTTTCTTACCTCCTCCCCTCTCCATGCCAGAGTCCAGCCTGAGGTGTCAACGGTGAGCAAGAGATAAGCTAACTGGCCAAGAGGATAGTAGGTGATGGGAATTGGTTCATGAAGAGAATTGCTAGTGAAGGACCCTGGAGACAGGCTAGAAATGGGCCATATCTGGTGTGCAGAGGAGGGAGAATGCCTGCTCCCTCACTGGCCAGGTTGACACCCCCGCAGTGCCCCTGTGTCCTAGTGTCATGTAACTAATGCCCTCAATGATTCTGAGAAGGGTGGCTGATGGCTCTCCAGAGATCAGGAGAAAGGGACCTGTCAGAAGTCATGACCGGAAGATCAAGATAATCTAAGTTGTAAGGAATGGAAAGGGCATCTGGAGAGAAAAAGGAAGCTAGTGTCCCTGAAGAGGGGCACTGACAGGCAGTTACAAGACCCTGGTTTTAGCAGTGGGGGCTGAAAGAATTCAGCTTTGTGGCAAGTCCAGGACAGGGCTGGGCAGAGGTGACAGGAGAGCTGGACAGCCTCCTGCTTCTTCATGAGAGCAGAGACTATCCTAATTTCTAGTCCAGACTCTGGCCTGAGTCCCCATGGAGGAGCCGTAGCTATAGGATCACACCTGTTGAAGGTCTCAATGGAAGTGTCACCTCTTCTAAAAGTTGTCCCCAGCTTCCCCACAAAGGCGGGATCTATATTTTCATCTATAGCTCTAATCCTGCCATGAAAGAAATGTCAGAGAGTATAGACCTCCTGACTGACTGAGTGAACAAATTCCTGCTGTGGCATAATCCACAACTCTGTGCCTCAGCCCAGGCGCTCTTATCTTACCCATAGGTTCTAAGGTTCTAAAACCTGCTCAGGTGTCTTTTGGCTCGGCTGCTTCTGGATTGATGCAGTCTGTCTGCGGTGCCAGGACCCTGCTGTACCCGGAATGTTTGGTGGAGAGCACAGAGATTAAGGTCACAATGGGCAGGACAGAACCAGGGCTCCACTAGAGGAATTCTGAACTTGCGACAAAAGCTAAACCTAGTGACTGAGAGGGTGATTGGGCACACATGAGCCCGAGTCTGCCTGAGGCTTGGCCGGCCTAAACATGAATGTGGGAATTAGTATCTAGCATTCAGATGAAGAGTGTGAATAGAGGCTAGAGAGAATCCCTCAGATCCCGTCCCACCCCATTCCGTCCTACTCTATTCTACGCCCTTTAAGTGGGGAAGCTGGGATCTGGCTCTGGATTCCATTCTCTGGCTCCACACACTCTCCCGGTTAGAAGTGGACGAGGCAGGCAGAGGAGCCCATCGTGAATGTCATTCTGACTGTGCGCCTGTGTAGCCTTGCTTGCGTATCGGCTTTTGATTTCTAGAAGGCTTTTGTGGTCTTTACACAAGGGATGCTTCCATCCTAGCCCTCTCCGGGTCTTCGGACCCACAGGGCCATCTGTCCTGTTACATCCTCGCCAGCATGTTCCATTAAACACACACCTAGCTTTCACCTCAAACACTCTTCAGCTTGTGCCCTCAGTTTCCCCAGGTTTGTGTGTGCCTCACACCTGCTGTTTCAGGCACTCGGTTCGCTCAGTCAGACACTCAAGCCAAGTGTCACTCTAGGTAGTTCTCAACTTACTCTACACACCCAGCGATCCAGTCATCAGCTTTACCTTGTTAGTGTGTCATGAACCTCCCTCTCTCCCTGTCTCTGCCGTCACCTGGCAACGTCCTTGATTATCACTGGTGTTTCAGTGTGGTCTTCCTGTGTCCAACCTCGCCGTATTCCGTGTATTCTACCGCCAGAGTGGTCATTTAAAAGCACAAATATGCATGTAGTTATCCTTTTAAAACTATTTTGGTGATCCCTGGGTGCCCTTGGGATGTGACAGTGACTCATCACGTTGGCACAGAGATGCCTGCTCAATTCTGTACTTCCAGAGCTGAGCTAGGGTTCCCACCAACATTCTTGCACCAGGCAAAACACTACAGTCTTCTAAGACTTCTTGTCTGGTCAAATCCTTTGGTTTTACTTAAATCTTTATTTTGATAGGCTCTTTTTGTTATGCCATCCAGGCTGGGCCTGGAACTCACCATATAGACAGCAATAACCTCAAAGGTGTGATCCTCCTGCCTCAGCCTACCAAGTGCTGGGATTATAGCTGTGTGTCAGCACACTCGGCTTGACTGTCTCCCCTCTCCTCTGACAGATATTAACTCTGGCACTCTTTCCTTCCAATGCTGATTAGTCTAGTACCGGAACTGGTTGCCTCTTTCCTCTGTCCCTGTAGTACCCTGAGCATAGTAATTTGTTAGCCTAGATTATAATTGCCATTCTACTTATTGGCATTGATTATTAGAGTGCCAGTTATCTGAGAGATCCTTGTTCTGCTAATTGTTTTGGAGACAGGGTCTTACTGTGCAATTTGAGGGACAGTTTTATCCTTGAGGCCGTTCTTGTGCCACTGCTTGCACAACTAAAACTCAGTGCTTGGATACAGTCGGCGCATAATAACTGTGGAAAGAACTTAGGAAGAGCTCACATTTCACATTTCTATGCACATCATGTACATTCTTAGGGGGTCTCAGATCAAGATCTTCAACATCAGAAGGATACAGACCTCAGGTAGCTTAGGGTGGGATTAAGTGCACAAACCATTTGTTTAAGCAGGAAAACAGACATTTAAAACTAAGAAGAAATAGAGAGATCCAGGCTATACTCAAAAAAACTGGAAAACCTGTTGGAAATGGACAAATTCCTAGACAGATACCAGGTACCAAAGTTAAATCAGGATCAGATTAATGACCTAAACAGTCCTATATCACCTAAGGAAATAGAAG
>NC_034611.1:48483550-48506533 GCF_900095145.1 Mus pahari
AACTTTATATGACGCAGCACAAGGCAAGGCCTGGGCTAAGTAGTGGGAGTGGGTGGGTAGGGGAGCAGAGGTGGGGGGAGGGGTATAGGAAACTTTCAGGATAGCGTTTGAAATGTAAATAAAAAAATAAAAAAATAAAACCCCAAAAAATAGTAAGGAGTGAACAGGAGGCTCTAAAAAGCGAACTGGACAGAACCCGAATTTGAAAACAAACAAACAAACAAACAAAATCAAACCCAAAAGTAACAGTAATAGCTGTTAACTAAAGAGAGATTTCACTATCAGTAGAAACCCAGAAACGAAGGAGACTTTAAAATAGTAGAGATTAAGGGGAGAGGGTCCTTTCCTGGAGGTGTGGCTGAATGGATTACATAACAGAGGATAAGGATATAGGATTTTCTAGTTTTCTTTGAATCTTAGTCTTGTTGACATATTTCCACCATAACCATGAGCTGAAGTAGAAGGCTCAAGCAAATATCGTACTATCTATTGAATTCATCTAGGAGGTCCAGAATCTCAGAGGATCAGAGTGGCTCTCTTACTGAGGTTAATAATCCTGATAGACTGTGAAACCCAGTAACACAGGAAGACATGCTTACACGTAGTGTGCCCTGTGTTTACACAGTGCATCTGCACACCCATCACAGAGACACTGCTTCCACTCACAGGACCATCAGGAGTTCTCCATGGACTGGGGATATAGCTCAGTGGGCAGTGTGCTTGTCTAGCATACCCAAAGCCCCAGCACCGTGTCAAGTCAGCGATGGTGGCACACACATGTAACTCCTGCACTCTGGAGGTAGGAGAAGGAGGATCAGAAGTTCAAGGTTATCCTTAAAGGTCATTGTTGTCTATATAGAAAATTGGAATAGAAAGGATCCCTCAAGAGTTTCAGGAACTCTGATGCTCATGGATTTGGCATGGAGAAATGACAGTCTTTAGTGGAATAAAGGGACCAAAATCTTTTGACATTCATATGGGGATAAGGCTCCTAGAAACTGTCCAAGGTCCCGGGACCTTAGGGTTGCTCTGGTATAGACTATCAGTGTGCTGTATCTGGGGCTGCCCCACCCACCCCGATTCTTCTGTTGGTAACAACTTCAGTTACTTTAGTATATCTGTCTATTGCTACTTGGACCTCATATGAAATCTTCACTTTTTTTCAGGATAGCCCACCTGCTCCCCTTCCAGATTCCAGGCAGGTGGCATGGCCATTCCCACATTGAAGAGGCAGGTTTCCAAATCTGTTGGATTGGAAGCTGTCTGTGGGCCTGTTTACAGACCTCTGGAAGGCCACCTGGGCTCACCTGTCTGGATGGCCTTCAGGGTTGAATCCTTCTCCCACTGGAAAAGATTGTTCACCTGATCCTCAAATTGCTCTCTGTGCACTGCCTTAGCCATTTCCACCAGTTCTGCCCGCTTAGCAGGGACCACTGGGCGGCTTGTAACACCTGGGAAGGGAGGGGCTGAGTAACCAGAGGGGAGAGAAAAGGCCTTAAGACTAAGAGGACTCACATGCAAGAGTAACCCAGTCCCCAACTTCTGGGTAAGTCAAGGGTAGTGCAAAAGCCACAGGAACAGGGGAAAGGTAGGGACAGTTACCACCAGCTCTTTTCTCCTTCTTCTTCTTTGCACGAAGCTCAGGCTTGGCTGCAGTGATCTTGCTAGTGCCCACTGCCAGCTCATCTTCCCCTGCTTCCCCCTCCTTTGTAGATATGTTCTCCTTGGCCTGGGTTGATGATTCTGAAAAGGAGTGCTTTGGAAAGTGCTCAGATTCAGGGACCTGGGTCTGTGGGACTTTATCAGAGGTAAGCTCATGGGAGGACTCAGGGATACTGGTTATTGACGAGACCTCAAGAGGTTCTCTTTGGACTTCGGAGTTGAGATTCTCATACTCTGGGATCTTGGCTGTTGGTGAGACCTCAAGAGGTTCTCTTAGGACTTCGGAGTTGAGATTCTCATACTCTGGGATACTGGCTGTTGGTGAGACCTCAAGAGGTCCTCTTTGGACTTCGGAGATGGGATTCTCATACTCGGGGATCTTGGCTGTTGGTGAGACCTCAAGAGGTCCTCTTTGGACTTCGGAGATAGGACTGCCATAGTCAAACTCCTCCAAAGGAATCTCAGCGATGGCCTTTTCTAGAGAGGTCACAGATTGAGGAGACAGTTGGGGTGGTGGGGAAAGAAGCCCAGAAGAACTGGACTTGACAGGCATTCCAGAGGCAGAAGGACCCTGGGGGTCCTCAGAGCCCTTGGTGTCGGGATGCAGGGACTCAGATGTTTCAAGGTGGATCTCTGGAGGCTGGGAATGTTTCTGCGAGCTGGAGAGCTGTAAGGGAGTTTCATGGGTCGTGGCCTCGTACAAGTCTTCGGCGTGGGGGTCCTTTAAAGAAGGGTGTTCCTTTGCATCCTTAGTGTCCTGAGGGCCTTCTGTGGTCTCATTTGCTTCCATCTAGTGGCAGAATAAGGTACAGGCTCCATTAGGCTGAAGCTGGAGGGTCTGTAAGTCGGGGCAGAGCCCCAGGGTTCACAGATGGTACAGATAAGGAAAAAAGTTAGTAGTGCTCCCAAGACATTACAAGTAAGAAAGAAGTCTGAATTTCAGGGTGCGGTGCCAGGAGGGTCTCTCATGTACCCCACCTCCCCACCGCATACTACTGTAGGGTGGCAGGGAGCTGGAATTTAAAGATGGAGCCACAGAAGCAGTCAGAATCTCATCAGTAGATGGTAGCAGAGGACCATGCCCCAGGAGGGAGCCCCAACACAGCTACTTTGCCAGTCCAAGTGCAGAGTGTGGGGCATTTTATAAACAGCCCAAACTAACACTTTACTCAGGCACCGTGTATGCATCTGGGACCAGATGAGCTTGAGAGAGAGGCAATGGGATGCACAGGAGCAGAATGGATGGCTCATCTCCAGCATGTTGTGAAGAGGGAGGATGCTGAATTCACCCTACAATGATCCAGGTGGGAAGCTCTCCTTTCTCCTCCAGCAAGACCTTTTGAACACACGAAACCTTCTGAACCAGCCTAATGGATTACATCCAAGTTTCTTGGCCCTGACAGACAAGGTCTGTTGTTCCCCACCTCAGACCCTTTCAGGTGCTAAGGAATGAACTGAAGGCTTTTATATGCTGGCAAATGCTCTATCATGGAGCTACACCCCCAAACCCTTGGCATTTTGAGACAGGGTCTCACTGTAGGCCTGGCTGGCCTAGAATTTGGACCAAGCTGGCTTTGAACTGGCAATAATTCTCTTGCCTCTACTTTCCAGGTACTGAAATTACAGGCCAGTGCCACCACTCGGGTTTCCAACAGAGACCCTGTCGTCTGTACAAGTCTATCATCATTTGTAAGTGCTACTTAAAGATTCCTGTGTTTCACTGATCTGTAGTTTTCCCCGTGCCTCAGAGACAGTATTAGCTACCTTGAGATATTGCATCTTAAGCTCATTAGAGAGATCTCTCAGCAGAAGACCTGGGTTTAATTCTCAACGCAGCAGCTCACGACCATCTGTAATTCTAGTCCCAAGGGCTCTGACCCTCTCTTCCGGCCTCCACAGGCACTGTACTCATGTGGTGTACGAATACACACGCAGGCAAACACACCCATACACATAAAATAAAAGGTTTGTTTTTTTAAAAAAGTAATTACTTTCCCTGGGGTCTTTCTACAGGGCAAATTTGTAAAGGGGCAGAGGGAGGATGATGAAAAAGTGGGTGAGAATGGGGACAAAAAGAACGTGTGGGGAGGGACAGATGGTATTAGGAAAAGTGTCGGGGTAAAGGGCTGGGGTAGAGGGTTGTTTGAAAAACTCCATACCTCTCTCTCTCTGCTTGGGCTTGGTGGTCCCAAGTCCTTAGGTCAGGATCTTTACCTGGGTTGGAGGGGGAAGTATTGACTCTGACCTAGGGAATGGTTTTGCTGTTGATGATGAGCCAGGCTGTAGGTGCTAAGTGAGAGGCCTTGTTAAGTTGGTTTGGGAAGACTTGGGCACCTGCAGACCTTAACAAAGGGACTCTGGCCCCCAGTTGATGAAGGGCAGTAAAGGGAAGGAAGAAGAGAGGTCTAGGGCCCATGAAGGATGCGCTCTAGAATCCAGGGCAGGCTTCGATCCCCAGGGCAACAGAAATGCCAAGTAGTCTCCGGGGCAACAGAAGCCTTCTGGTCATCTCCTGCGTGGGTGAGGTTTCCTGAGACGGCTGCTTTGGATCTAGTTGGGATCAGAGTTGAGCGAGTCTCTCTGTAGGCTGTGCAAACCTAGGAATGGGAGGAACACGGCCCGGGAGGAGCCTGGTTTTTGTGAGTTTCTGGAAGGTTTCTGTGCTATGTGTGAGCCGCGTTCACGGGAGATGTGCATCTGAGAGGTCACCCCGGGCCGGGTGGTGAGAGTGAGACAGAGGCGCTCAAGCAGGCAGCGCAAGCCGGCTTCAGTTAGAGGCCAATAGAATCGGGCAGGGGCGGGCTTTGCTGAGAGGGACCAATCGCAAGGGGCGCGGGGCGGAGCGCCAGGCGAGCGTCACGCCGAGGCCGCCGCGGGGCCTGCTTATCGCCGGTTCAGCGCAGCCCGGAGTCGCCCAGGCCTGAACTCCTCCCCAGGTCCCGGCCCCGGCCCCGAGCCCGCGAGGACGCCAGAGGCCACCCCCGGGGGGTGGGGAGCGGAGCCGCGGGTCAGCTCTACGAGCGTCCCGTGCTGGCCTGGCCGGCCCCGCCCCCGCCCCGGGCCATGGCCCAGCCCTTGTCCCGGCCCCTCATCCTATCCCAATCTCAGCCTTGGCCTCCGGCCACGCCCTCGCCCCGCTTCCCAAACCTGTCCAGGCCCCGGCCAGTGTCCCAGCGAATGTCCAGGTCCAGGTCCCCGCTTCAACCCGGGTCCCTGCCCCCAGCCTGGCCGCTCTCTCCGCCTCGGCCCTTGTTCCACCCCTTGTCACAATTCCCAGCCCAGCCTCTGACCCTGTCCCATTCCCCGCGTTTGCTTAAGCCCCTGGCCCAGCCCCAGCCCTTGCTTCAATCTCCATCACACCCACTCCTTCCATCACACCTCCTGCCCTTGTTTGAGCCCCGGTGCTCAGTTCAGCGCCACCCAAAAGCTCAGTCTTTGCCCCCATCTCCGTGTTTGCCCAAGTCTCTTCCACTGGGCCCCCGCCTCTCTCATACTCTACCCCTCTCCCAGCCTCGACTCAGGTCTGGGCTCCAGCTGCCGCCAGCCCTATTGCTGCTGTTGCTGTTTTCTGTCCTTGGTCCAGGGGCTGGTGAGTGCAGAAGCGGAAAGGATTGACACCGGATGGGGTTCCAGGGAGGGGTAGCTTGGAAAGAGTCCGGAGAGGTGGGATTTGGTGAGCTTGGTCACTGGGGGAAGAAATGTGTGTGTTGGGGGGGGGGCGAGAAGGGGGCTTACACAAGAGATGGATTGGCAGCCTTTAAGAGTGGTGAGACTCTCAGGTAGTTCAGCAGGTTGCTAATAGTCCTCCAGAGACAGGGAGATGGCCTTTCCCCATGTCCCCTGACTCTTTGAGTCTGGCTTTCCCTGGGAAGTCTTGGGGGGCTTTGCTCCTTTTGTTTCCAAAGTTTTATGGAGAGGACATAGTCCCACCTTAGAAGCTTCTATTGTATCTGAGATATGGAGACACTGTAGCCTAAAACTTTGAGATAACAAACACACATTAAAAAGAAAAAAGGTTGAAAAGCAGTTTTGAAGACAATATGTTGCGTTATATAGATGGAGATGGGTTATTTACTGTTATAATGAGTTTCTTCTTGTGCTGGGTCTTTCCCTAAGCAATCATAGTTCTTGATACTTTTAAAGCATGACTGAACCTCAGCACAATTCCACAGATGGGGAAACTGAGGCTCAGGGAGGGAGCAGTCCGAAGTTGTGTTCTACATAGATGGCAATAGTGGAGCTAGAAAAAAGGTTTCCTAATTCCTGTGACATAGTGGTTGTCTCCCACCCCACTTCCTCTGACTACAATACCCGACTGAAGTACCCCTCCATCAACCCAAGGCATAATCTCTCTCATGAACTGTTTCTCACTAGCTGGTGCCAACCCGCAGTCGTCATCTAGTCCAGGAAGCCCCTTGGCTGGTTAGTAGAGTGGCCCAGCCTCTTAATGGTCGGAATGAGAGAAGCAGAGGGGGGCCTAGCTTAAGGGGCAGAGGTGGTCCCATCAGGAAATGGCTAGTGTTCAAGGTCTTAGCCCCAAGCCACCTTTGCTGTGTGGCTCTGTAGCGAGAATGGAGATTGTCCCAACAGTCTTTGGCAATGACAGCTGGCTGCAGCTGTGGGTGGCAGGGGTTGTCAGCGATCAGTGGGCCTGCTCAGTGTACAGCCTGAGGTCAGTGCTATCTGAGGGTCGCAGGCCTGCAGAGACATCTGGGGACTGTGTACTTGTGTGTATAACAGGGACCTGGGAATGGTGCATGCATGCCATGCATTCACGCTTACATGTTGGTGACATGCATTTGATCTGAATATATGTGAGCTGATTTGTCTTTGGAGTGCATATATTATTGTGTGAGGGGGCGGGGATGTTATATGGCCCACACACTTCTCAGCTTGGCCCGCTCCTCTTAGGGACATATCACCAAAGGGCTTCTTTTAGAAGCAGGTAATCCTAGGCTTGAAGGAAGCGTCAGAGGGGTGTGTGTGTGTGTGTGTGTGTGTGTGTGTGTGTGTGTGTGAGATATTTGTGTGAACGTTCACATCCATGTGTGTGTTTGCTTAGGCTAGGGGCTATTTTATTCCCTGGAGACGATCGCTCTCTCATTGAACCTGAAGCTCCTATTACCCACCTGCCTTTATTGCACACGCACCGGCATGTATGGTCATGCTAGGCTTCCTTCTCCTCCCTCCTCTTCCTCTTCCTCTTCTTCCTCTCCTCTTTCTCTTCTCCCTCTCCCTCCTTCTTTCCCTCCTCCTCCTCCTCCTCCTCCTCCTCCTCCCTCCTTCTCCTTCAAATGTGGGCATTGGGATTTCAACTCAGGTTTTCGTACCTAGATAGCAAATATTCATACAGACCGATCGTCTCCCTAGACCTTGAGATCTTATTCATCATCCCCCCAGTCTCCTGGGAGGAAGGACCCAGGATGGAGGGGTAGACATTCATTGTTGACTACAGTGCAGGATGGACACTTTCAGAAGCAGCTGGCAGTTAGCTTTTGGTTTTGATGAGGAGAGTTTGCACACACACAATTTAGGTGGTGGAGAAACACCTTCACGTTACTGTAGAAGGGTCATCAGGACAAGATCATCTAGACTTGCATAGACTTGCTTTCTCTGGGGCATGGTTCTGGTAGGCCCTGTTAAAATTCCAAATCAAAGCATGAGATGGATAGGGCAGTTTCCCAAAGAGCCGCCCTGCCTCCAACTCCTACGTTACCCCCAAAGCTCCAGGCTTCTACCTACTCCTTTTCCCGCAAGTACATCCTGTGACCCCCCACCCCCACCCCCCCTTCTCTGGCTCTGTTGAGGTTGGCTTAGGCGGGGCTGTCCAGGCCAAGCAAGCTCTTTGTGCCTGTCTGGTGCTAGCTTTAGGAGGATCCCTTCCCTATGGCCAGCAGAGGGCGCTCCAGAGCTCTTATTTCCTGTAACAATAGTATTCAAGGCTATTCAGTGTTGAGCCTCTGGCTCCCAGTGGTGAGCGGCAGGATTGCTAGGATGGTGTCTTCTTCTCAGTCCACTGCCTTGAGGACCTCCCACTTTTGTCTGAGTGCAGTTCCGAGCCTCTCTGTGCTCCTGGGCAGTACTCAGCTTTCAGGGTGGCACTTTTTGTTGTTGTTGAAATTGATCATCTGGTTGGAACAGCAGTCTAGTCCTTTGGTGCTGTCATGACCGTTGAGCCATTCTGGCCACTGGCTTCCACTTGTTTACATCCTCACCTCTTGAATGTACCTCCTTAGGTTGCCCCAGGTTAGTGGGCCAACCTACCCTCTTTCAGCGCCCACCTTTTTCCTGATGCCCCATCTCTGTTACTTTAAATACCTCGTTTTGGGGTCAGACTAGGTCAGCCTCATGGGTGTTTCCTGTGTAGCTGAGGACCCTCCCTCCAGCCTCTACTCTGTCTTAAAGACGCTTGAATTTCCCCAGGTTTTTACCTGTTCAGGGACATATTCCTGGGCTTCTTTGGAATTGTTCTGAAGAAGAGAGGGGAAGTGGGGGTGGGGGGGGGAGAGGAGAGGAAGAGAAGAGAGAAAGAGAAAGAGAATGAGCGAGCACGTGTGGGGGGACAGTTTGTCTGTATTTGGAGCCACCACTCCTATCGTCTGCTATGGATTACCACCTCTATGTGCTTGTCCACTTAGGGCCTTTTCTGCCCACGCTGGCTCTGGTCCTGACAACAGTGATCAGGGAATCAGTACTTCAGCTAGAGATAGCCACTCCTCCCTACCCCCAGCCTGGCCTACTCTACATAGTCCCAAGGGATTTAGCATGCCACTGGGTCACCGAATGACTGCCTTCCAGGACTTCCCTCTGGGCTACTCATTTGACCCTAGAGAGTCTGATTACTCTCCTTTCTTGGGCACTGCCATGGTGGCCTGCCAGCCCCCGTTCTTGACTCTGCCACCCAAGCAGCTCCCTTGCAACCTCACCACACCCCCCTCCCCTCTTCTGCCCTGAGCTGCTACACAGACAGCTCTTGTGAAGCTTCTGAGAATTTTTACTGCTCCTGACCACTGGGGACTAGAAAAGGGCAGAAGACAAACAAGTTACACAGTTCTGAGCTGACTCCCAAGCCCCACAGGTGGAGTTCTAGCTTGCTTAGCGGCTTAGGAGCCCGTGCCAACACACACACACACACACACACACACACACACACATTCACATGCACACACGCACACATACACAAGCATGCACACACTTGCACACTCTGTTTTGCTAGGCTTGGTGGGTGGAGATCAGTCCTTCTAGGTGAGCGAGCCACTGTGAAGTCAGATGAAGGGTCCGACGTTTAAATCACCAGGGTTTCGGTTTTTTGCAATATGAATTTTTAAGAATGAGCCTTTTGTGAGGAATAAGCCAGATGACGCTAGGACAGCACAGGCCGCAGCTCCTGGCTGGCGCAAAGTGCTGTTGACCTGGTCCTGTTGGTGAGAAAGTGACTGTGCCTGCTCCCTAATGGAGATGTGTCCCCTCCCCATGCTCCCCAGGAGGCCTGTTCCTGACTGATTACTCCACCTGCTCGCCCCGCAAGCTCAGCCCCTTTCGCTCCTTTGCCAGTACGGAGCTCTTCCACTTCCACGTTCCTGAGGACACGTTCCTGGCTGTTTGGAACCTCATCATCTTTAAGGAGCAGGGAGGGACCTTTGGGGACCACTGCCCAGACCAAAGCGTGACTGTGTGAGTGTTTGAATTACCCTTCTGTAACCCCAATTTCCAACCCTAGTCATTTTTCAAATTGAGTTATGACTTTTGGGGGTCTAAACATGCCTCTTGACCCTGACCTTGACCCTTATCCAGGTTGAAGTGTGACTGGAGGCCATGACCTCTGTCATAACTACTCTGTCTCAGCTGACCTGTTGCTCTTATGGCCTTGACCCTTGACCTGGAATCATTTTGTGGTGCATGTCAGTACAGGGAATCTGTTTGTTTCACGAGTTCTTTCTTTAGTCCCCCCCCGCCCCCAGTTTCCCAGCCCCTGCCCACTGTCTGCTTTCCTTTCTTCCTCTTCTTACCCCCCAGGTATTTCCGATCTGGAGCACCTCCGGTCATCAATCCGCTGCGCACACACTTTCCGGCAGACACGGCTGTGCCTGGGGTCTTCTCACTGACTCTCAGCTGGACACTGCCCAACAGAACCTCAGGCATCTTCAACGTTAGCAGCCCCTTACCTGGGGACTGGTTCTTGGCTGCCCACCTTCCCCAAGCCCATGGCCACATCTCTGTCAAGGTGGGTTGATGCTGCCTGGGACAGGAAGAGTCCTGTCTTCCCCTCTATCCCTGCTGTGTGTTCACTGGCATCCTAGCCCTGTTACAGAACGAGCAACAGCACCATTCGGCTGTGGTGGGCCACTGTTTACGGCCAGCGGGTTATCTGATGGATGCTCTATAGTAGGCAACTGGGACATAGTGATTCCAAGAAACTAGAGCGAAATTACAGATTCTGGAATGAGTCCCTGGAGCTGGGCAGTTTATCCCTTCCTATTGGAGGACATTAAGGTTAATGAGGGTGGTCACAACTATCTGGGCCCATGGAATCTGCTGTAGAAACCCAGCACTGGTTTTATTTTGTATTTTGATTGATAACAGCCCTGGAACTTCTCTCAGGCCATAATCCTCCTTTCTAGCCCATGCATCCTGGTTTCAGGTGTCTCCCTCTCGCCCTTTGAGAAGCCATAAGAGAAGCTTTCCTAATAAAAGAGGCTTTGAATAGCTGATATCCTTCCTGATCCATGCTTCCCTTTTCTCTGAGTACCAGCACTGACTTTAACACTATGGAGATTGTCAGTCTGAAGGGCAAGTTTGGAGAGAAAGAAAACGGCACAGTGTTTTCCCACCACTCTCGTGTGTTAGAGAAGTTGGGATCCTCCTGTACTAAGGAGATACAGAGGTTTCCTACTGCTGCCCATTGCAGTGGAGGGGCAGTGTGACGAGCTGCCTATGTTAATCTGGTAGCCATGCGTGCGGGGCTGAGATAAGAGTGAAGGACAGAGCATGAGCAGCACACGGATTGATAGAGAGTTACAGGACAAGAGCATCCCAGAGCGAGGAAGCCAGTGCTGTGTGGCGATTGAGAGGGACAGAGATTCCTAACCAGGGGATCATTGGCTCTAAATTGGTAAAATGTCTACAGCAATGTAGGTTGAGGTCTGTGGAGGTCAAGGAGGGCCTGGGAGCCCTCTGGAAGAGAGCATTCTGAAAGCTCACCTAGAAAAGTTTCTGGGCTCTTGATTCATGTCAGAAAAAAGGATTTTTCCCCAAGGAGGAATGTCTTCATTGATCTTTGGCCAAATCTCAAACACCTGCCCCTTAACCCAGCCTGGATCTTGTAAGGACTGACGGAAGAATCCTCTAGCCCCTGGCCGGGTTATCTACCTTTCCAAGGGAGCAGGAAGTACCTGGATCGTGGGCCTGGGTGGGGATTACTCAGCTGAGGCCTAGGAAGGCGTGGTCATGGTTGCCGGGCATAGCAGTACAGAGCAAAGTGTACGAGCACCCAGACCTAGTGCATGATTCAAAGTGTCCAGAGCACTGGGTGGTAAGAGCGACCAGGCCTGGCATGTCTGCTCCTGTCTAGAGGGAGCAAGCAGTGCCAGGGAGGCTTGGCACTACAGCTGGAGGCTAGATGGTTGCTCCCAGCACTGTGCAGAGACCAGAGAGAAAGCGCACGGTTGGGTCTTTCTCACGGCATGGACAAGGATCTGGGATGGTATTTCTAAAATGTTGATTACCTTCTAGAATCTTAAATGGGCCTCTGAGGATTCTTAAGCTCTCCAGACCCTGGCTAGTTTTCCAGACTTAAACCTAAGGGTTTGTTATCTAGAACAGTCTTTTGCATTCCCAACCTGTATCCCCTTTGTGTCATGGTTCTTCAGACTTACTGTGAGGCATAGCAACCACAGGAAGTGGTATGGGCTTAGGGATAGCCCTGGGCGGGGGCAGAAGGATTCCAGTGAGAAGGAGGCAGTAATGTTTCTGGAGTCCTCCTGGACTTTGGGGATGAGTGTAGCTCTCTCTTTAACCCTTTGGCCTCCAGCTGCTTTGCACTAGGCCTTGAGTTGGGTGCTGGGAATACTGGGGTAAATAAGAGATGGTAAGATGTGGAGAATGCTTTAAAAACACAAAGAGAGGTGGCTAACTCAGTTTGGTCATATGGTGGAGATGATGTTCAGAGACTGTTAGGCAGTGAGGTCTGATGGGAAGGAGACAGGGTATTTCAGAGGTGGGAGTAGCGTGGGCCAGCATTCGGGAGGCATACTGAAGGAGGTCAGTGCAAGCTTGGTGACGAAGGTGGAAGGGTGGGCAGAAGCCAGACCAAAGAGGACCTGGGAGTGTAAACTGTCTCCTGAGAGTGGCAGGGAGCCTGGGGAGGCTGTCATTCTTTAGTCCTGACCCTCTCCTGAATCATGTGTTCCCAGCACAGCTAGCGCTCAGCAGTTTTGTGGCCTTTCTTCCACCTTCTCAAAGGCCTGCTGCCCCAAGCTGACCTCAGGACTCCTTTTCCCCTTGCTGCTCCTTCTTCTCTTCCTAAGGCTCCTATTCAATACCAGTCTGAGGTGCTGGCTTTGGGGTTGTAGAACCTGCTAGCACCTGATAGATCATAGTGAGAAAGTTCTCCCAAAGAGCTGGGCATAGGTCTTGAAGACCTTCTCTTTCCAGTCTAATATCTGGGTGTGAACAAGATCAGGTAAAGTCATGAAAACGACACGCTGGACAGCACAGATGCGGACGGTTTAGAGGCAGCACAGGAGGAGGACCTAGCCTCCCAGCAGCTCAGCTGCAGTAGGTAATATCCACCAACGGCCTCCTGCTTCCTCTCCCATCTAAGTCATCTTATTTATATTTCAAATAGGTGACATATGTACTTGGTACAGCCTTTGAAAGGCACAAAAGACCCACAGTGAAAAGTAAGTCCATACTCCCACGTGTTAGTGTTGCGTCTCTCCCTGCAGGTAGCTAGCACCCAGATCCCCACTCCTTGCATTGTCATTCTTTCCCTCTTGCTTGTCTGCCTTCTGGCAGTTATGACTGTTGGTTCTCCTGTCCTCCTGACCACTGTCCACTCCTCTGGCTTTTTTTCTGACATCTCTGCTTGATCTGTGTGTGCAGTTGTGACTTGATGCTTGGCCCCAGGAGAACTTCTTTCTGAATTTTCATTCTCTTATTTGGTGTCTATGGCACAGTTGTTTTAAATATCTTATGAGTCGATGCCTCATGAGAGTGGGAAGCTGGTCCTACATTCTTCGAATCTGAAACTTTGTATCAGCTTTCTTGACACATTCAATTGCGTGTCTAAGAAGTCTCAAGCTTAATACACACAGAGTAGAACAAAGCCCCAAACTCTTGTTCCTACCTATTTCCAGTCTAGGCCTCTTCTTCCTGGTTATCTCTTCCCAGTAAGTACAACTGTTCCCCACCAATTGCTGCGGCCTAAGTGCATTGTTCCTAACTCTTCCTCTGCTCTCACGTCCCTGTGCCCAGTTCACAAAGCGTTGTTCTGATCCATAGGGTTTTACATCCTAAGTGAAGGACCTCTGCTCTGGATGTCAGAGATGAAAAGTTCTGTACAGTTAGGTTGCTTTAAGGAATTGTTTTTTGGCACCCATCTTTCATCTTGACAGCTGGCTGGGTTTCTGTACCTCAGATGTGCTGGTGGGTATGCTGAGCACTGAGCATGCAACCATGAGATGGCACAGAAAAGTGTGCGGCGCTGGGTGTCCGAGTCTTCTGACCTGATATAGACCAAGGCCTCCTTACAGCACCGGGGACTTAGCCCAAAGTGCATGGTTTGGCTGACTTCCTCCATGGCATAAAACATGGTGAAATGTCAGGGCCTGGAACTTCTCCCCAGAACAGTCTTTGGAGGCACATCTTCATCAGAGTAGCCACTGGAATGAGCAATAGTCTCTAGTTTATTGAGCCAACAGAAGGCCACTTCTCTCTTTTAGAGAAACCTCGTTAGGAGACCCTCACGCCCCTTAACTGATGGTGGTTAGGGCTTGTAATATGTGGATACTGTGGAAGGGGAATAGTGGCACTACGTGATGGGTTTGCTGGGCGTATGGCCTCGGGATCGGAGAACGGAAGGGGCTTGGTAGTTTGTCCAGTTCAAGAGAAGCCTTGGAAAGTACGGCAGCTGTACTTCAGTGTCTGAGGAGACAGTCTGAGGCTGAGGGTCAGGTCAGAGGGGACAGATTGTGGCTTCATAAAGGTCAGTGCTGTCCACAGCTAGGCTGATTCATGTGTTTGGCAAACATTCATGGCAAGTTGCACACACTACATTGAGCCAAGTCCTGTTCTCAAGTTCCAAATAGTCTGCAGGATGGAGAGAGGAGTCCTCACTGGTGTGATGAAGCAGAGGGCAGACAGGCGCATAACAGGAGGGCAGTCTGGCCGCAGAAATAGTAAAGGCTTAGAGTAGGAAGGGTTGGACCAGAGACCTCGACGAGGCTTCCCCCTAGAGCCAGTGTTTAGTTGTAGAATGAGATCATTTGCTGTTATGGTGATGTGGGGGCAGCCCAAGAGTATCTAAGGGAGGGGTTGGGTTGGGATTAAGTGCACCAAAGCCCAGGTATCAGTTGGGTCTGAACTTGAGTCCCCAAGCTTCATTTAGTGCTGAGACCCTGAGACCCAGATGGGACAAAGGTGATAAGAAATGACCGTGCAGAGAGCTGAAGGGATGATAGTTCAGTGGGTGATGTGCTTGCCTTGTAAGCATGAGCACGTGAGTTTAGATTTCCAGAACCCACTCACAGCTGGACAGAGTCGCACACATCTGTAATCCCAGTGCTTGGATGGCAAGGCAGGGGTGGGGATAGGAAAATCTCCAACAGCTCATGCGTCAGCTCATTCAACTTACAAGAGATCTGGTGAGCAAGGTGGGAGGTGGAGGCTGACGTATGGGTTCCCTCTCACGTATAACTGTGGTTTATGGGCATATATTTGCACTCAAATACACGAGCACACAAACAGAAAAGGCAATCAATTCTCCCCTGAAGAGCCTGCATCCATACTTGGGTATGTCTTTCTTCTGAGTGCCTCTTTTCTCCTAACCCTTGTAGTTAAGCCTGCTGTAAAAAAAAAAAAAAATATATATATATATATATATATATATATATATATATATATATATATATATTTAAATTCAGCACAATTCTTAATAAAATGTCTACTCAGGTAGGAAAGTTAGGAGCCAGAGACCAGAGTAGGAGATCTGGGAGCCAGAGGCTAAAGGGGTTTCTTCAAGACCCCTGCAGTGGCTTTTGTGAGCCTTGGTTTGGTAGCGCCCTCATGTCTCTTCTGTTCCTGCTGCCTCTTTCTGTTTCAGGGTCTCCAGGATGAATGTCAGTACCTCCTTCAGCCACAACTGATTGTTCGACGACTGCTGGATGTGGCTGTACTGGTTCCTGGCCGTCCCTCAGAGCAAACGCTTTCCTCCCATAATCGTTCAGCCTTGTACAAGTAAGTGAACACCCCAAACCTGGCCCCACCCTTTCCTCCTCTGATCTTACACGGGGCAGTCCTGCTTTCCCTCTAGCCAAAATAACCCAGAATCCCTAGGGTGAATCCAGGAATATCCCAGTCTCCTCTCCCCTAGCACAGAGACACCTGGCATGTTCCTGTCCCCATGCCCTTTGCCCCCATTCTTTCCCTTGCTTCCTCTTGTTTTCCTCCCCAGTGTCTCTCACCTCTCTGTCTTTTCTTGTCCCCAACCTATCTTCTGCCCAGGGTCTTTGTGCCAAGCTTCACTTACAGGGTTTCAGCCCAGCTGGTGTGTGTAGGGGGTCGAGGGGCATCTGTCTGTCCCCTGACACTGCGCCTACGTCCCAAGGCTCCACCCCTACACAACTCAAGCTCTGTGGCCTGTGGCGGTACCTCATTATGCCAGCTGGAGTTGGCCTTGCCCCCCTGGGGCCACTGGGTGTATGTGCGTGTGGAGACACCATCCCGTGGTTCTGGCAGGACCATCCGCTTCGAGCTGTGTGTGCGGTTACAAGGTCAGAATATCTTCACCTGCCTCAACTCCCTAACCTGTGCGTGATCCATGACTAGGGGGATATGGCTGTGTTCTGTGACCCTCAGCCCACCCCTGCAGTTTCCCCTCTTCAACTCAGGTACTCCATACTCCCAAGGTCCCAGCTCTTTGGAGCTTCGGGTCATGGGGCCACCTTCATAGTGTGTCTTTGCACCTGACTCTGAGACAACTAAAGGCTGTCATTATTTTTCTTGACTTAATTCCATTTTCAGTTTCCTTGCACACAGTTGAAAATCATTAGTCCAGCATGTCACATTAGCCTTTATTGCAGTGTTTTCAGTGCCTTGAGGAGGGAGGGACAGATGACCTCAACTCCTTTTAGTATGACCTTGGGGAGGGACAGATGACCTTCACACTCCCAACTTGGCAGTTGAATAACTGACAACTAGGAAACATGCCTATGACCCTGGGTGCAGCCTTTTCCAGGCCCACCATATTCCAGTTTACACTCCTTTCTCCTTCACTAAGGCTCGTCGGGCTCAGTTCTGGTGTCTAGTGGGGCCACAGGGCTATGCAGGCCACATGTCTCATCTTTGGTTTCCTCCACTTCACAGAGTGTCCACAACCCAGCCTGTTCCGTGCCTTGGTCCCTGGGGCTGCCATGAACATGCCCCAGTCACTGGGTACCCAGCCACTGTCCCCGGAGCCACCGTCCCTGGGGACTCCTGTAGAAGGGTCTGGAGCCGTAGCACCCCCTGAGCACTGCTGGCCAGTGCGTCCGACTCTGCGCAATGAGCTCGATACCTTCTCTGTCCACTTCTACATCTTTTTCGGTCCCAGTGTGGCCCTGCCACCTGAGCGCCCAGCTGTGTTTGCCCTGCGGCTGTTGCCGGTGCTGGACAGCGGGGGCGTCCTTAGCCTGGAGCTCCAGCTCAACGTGGTATGTCCCAGAAGGGGTGCTTTCCCTGTTGGGGAGTCTGAAGGGGAGAGTCGCACGCAGGAGGACAGGGTTCTTGTTTCCCTCAGGAAGTCTGTCCAGGTTGCTTTGTGCTTTCCTCCAGTTCTCCACACAGTTCTGGTCAACAAGTGGCCTGGGGACTCACTGCCCTGTGATTGCTGCACCAACCAGGCCAGTCGGGGTAGCTGGCCTCCTGCCAAAGGCTGATCTCAGTGCTGGTTCACTTGTGTTCCTGACGGCCCACCAGGGCTGATCTCGTGAACCCCCTCTGAGCTTTGTTTTGTCTAGAAGCTGAACCTAGCAGATCCACATGTGTCCTTGTTCTTAGTAGATTTTGTTTGTTTGTTTGGTTGGTTTTTCGAGACAAGATTTCTCTGTGTAGCCCTGGCTGTCCTGGAACTCACTTTGTAGACCAGGCTGGCCTCCAACTCAGAAATCTGCCTGCCTCTGCCTCCCAAGTGCTGGGATTAAAGGCGTGCGCCACCACGGCTCAATTCTTAGTAGATTCTTTCAGAGCTGTTTTAGACTTACAGAAACAATGAGTAGGAAGTAACTGATTGGGTCTGGGAAACTAGCTCAGAGGATAAAGTACTTGCCCTTCAGGCACAAGGACATGAATTTACATAGACCTATAATCTCAGCACTGAGATTATGTGGTCCCTGGGCCAGCCTGGCCTACTTGGTGAGTTCCAGGTCAAATGGGAGGTCATGTTTTAAAACTAAGGTGGATAGCATTTGGAGAATGATACTTAACATTGACCTCTGACTTCCACATGCACATACACATACCCGTACACATACACACAGATACATGCACACATACACATACAAAGACAATAGAGACTCCACATGACTCCCTTCCCCATGCAATTTCTCTTAATACTAACAAACTACCTTAAAGCTGTGCATTGGTTACAACCCTATCCTATTTTTTTAAAAAATGTATTATTTAATTAATTTATTTTATATATGTGTGTGAGTACACTGTAGCTGTACAGATGGTTGCGAGCCTTCATGTGGTTGTTGGGAATTGAGTTTTTAGGACCTCTGCTTGCTCTGGTCAACCCTGCTTGCTCTGGTCGGCCCAAAGAGGGTGCCAGATCTTATTACGGATGGTTGTGAGCCACCATGTGGTTGCTGGGATTTGAACTCAGGACCTCTGGAAGAACCGCTAGTGTTCTTACTCGCTGAGCCATCTCGCCAGCCCAACCCTATCTTATTTTAACAACCCTATTTCCCATCATTCCCAATAGCTGAAACCACCTCACTCTCCTGTTTGAACTTCTCTCTACCCGACACACACTCCTCCTCTTAAACTTTGAGTGGTCATCATGTCTCCGAAATTGATTATCTGAGCTGGTCTGACCAGTGTGGCAGGCAAGCTGCCTGCCTATCTATCTACTATTTATCTACTATCTATCTATCTATCTATCTATCTATCTATCTATCTATCTATCTATCTATCTATCTATCTATCCGTGCAGGCCTGGAACTTGCTATATAAACCAGGCTGGCCTCAAACTTATTAAAGTCTGCCTGCTACTGCCCCCAAACACTGGGATTAAAGGTGTGTACAGCTGCACCCAGCTGTGTCTTGCATTCATGCATCTTGATAGCAAGTTTTTCTCTGAGTTGTTGCATTCCTCTGAGCTCATCTGGGATTGTGGTGAATTGTGAACCCTGGGTCCTCTATTCTTTTTTTCCAAGTATTTATAACCCCCTCCCCCGGACTATGTATACCTGGATCCTGCCTTTTGCTAGTCCTGCACTAACTTTTACTGAGTATACTTCTGCATATTGCCCTTGGTGGCCTTCCACTTACAGAAGTGACACAGTAGTTATGCGGAGCTCACTCTCTCAGTTGAGGACACATGGCATAGCAGTCGCACAGCATTATGTGGTGGTGAGAGTTTAGCTGAAGAGGGCATGTGTGATGGTGTACACACACAGTCCAGCACAGGAGGCAAGAGGATTAGAACCCTGGCTACACAGTGAATTTCAAGCCACGATAGCCTGGATTATGTGAAATGCTGTCTCAGAAATTCCAAAAACAATAGTTGAGAATTTAGTTGAAGTCTTCCTCTGCCTAGATTCTGCTTCCCTGGAGACTAACAAATTGCGGGGTGCTCACAAATGTGGAACCTTTCCTGAGATTCCTCCTTTAGTTATTTTTCTATCATGATTTACAAATTTCTCACATGCATTTATTTTTACCCTGATTGAATACATCAGGCTGCCTCACATCCTCCCTAATGAGATGAGCTAATGGTACCCTGTCTCCTGTTCCTTCCTCATAGACAGCCTCTTACCTCCACACCTGGGGGGTCAGCTTTTTTTAAGTCCAAATCAGATTGCTACATTTAACATTGAATCTCTTTGGCCTCTGTTCAGTTCTTGGGGCTTTATTTTTTAATTTATTTATTTTTAATTAATTTATTTTGGTCATCAGAGTGCTTGCCTGCACATAGGTCTGTGCACCATATGCATGCCTGGTGCCTGAGGAAGAGGCGAGCCTCCGTGTGGGTGCTGGGGATCGAACCCAAGTCCTTCTCCAGAACAACAAGGGCTCTTAGCCACTGAGCCAACTCTCCAACCCCAAAGAGTGGTTTTGTTTGTTTGTTTGTTTTTGTTTTTGTTTTTTTGGTTTTTCGAGACAGGGTTTCTCTGTATAGCCCTGGCTGTCCTGAAACTCAGTTTGTAGACCAGGCTGGCCTCGAACTCAGAAATCCGCCTGCCTCTGCCTCCCAAGTGCTTCCATACACTAGGGAGGGTGAGCCAAGGCACCTCCTCTTCCAAAGGGGAGCTTCTCTCCATAGGCTTTGGCAGGGTCTGGCTGTGAGGATCTGATGGTTTTCATCCTCCTAAGTAAGGGCCCAGCTTTGATGGGTTGGTCTGGAGAATGGGCCCACTCTCCAGGAGGAGAGACTCTGGCTGTCTAGCCACAGGGAGTGGGAGAATTGGTAGCTGGGTACTGGTGGCCCACCTATCCCAGGGGTCTGACAGCCTCATTTGCATACACCTTGCTCAGAGCTCTCTGCGCCAGGAAAATGTAACAGTATTCGGCTGCCTGACTCATGAGGTGCCCTTGAGCCTAGGGGATGCTGCCGTGACCTGTTCCAGAGGTGAGGAGGGGACTGGGGAGTAGGGGCTGGGTGCCCTCACAATGGGCAGTTCAGGTGTTCCCAGTGGTGGGTCCTGACTCCTTGCTGACCACGCCTCCTTCTCTCTCCTGGGCTCTTCTACCTTTAGAGTCCCTGGCAGGCTTCCTTCTCTCGGTCAGTGCCACCTCCAGAGTGGCCAGGCTGCGAATCCCATTCCCACAGACAGGGACCTGGTTCCTGACCCTCCGTTCTCTGTGCGGGGTGGGACCTCGGTGAGCAATATGGGGCACAGTTGGGGTTGGGTTGGGGCTGCCCTGGCCTCAAATAATCAGGAGTGTGTATGCTTGCAGGTTCGTGCGGTGCCGCAATGCAACGGCAGAAGTGCGGCTGCGCACCTTTTTGTCCCCATGTGTAGATGACTGTGGGCCCTATGGCCAGTGCAAACTGCTGCGCACCCACAACTACCTGTACGCGGCCTGCGAGTGCAAGGCTGGTGAGCGGGCTGGGGTAGGGAGCAGGCCAGACCGGGGGCCTCCTTGGGCACCAGGGTGGCCAGCAAGGGTGCCCTGAGAAAGTGGGTATGGGGACAGGGGGAGCACAACCACAGGCCCGTTGGACCCACCGTGCCTTCTGTCCTCCTCCACCCTTTACCCTCCCCACCGGCAGGGTGGCGGGGCTGGGGTTGCTCAGACAGTGCCGACGCGCTCACCTATGGATTCCAGCTGCTGTCCACACTCCTTCTCTGCCTGAGCAACCTCATGTTTTTGCCACCTGTGGTCCTGGCCATTCGGAGCCGATATGTGCTGGAAGCTGCTGTCTACACCTTCACCATGTTCTTCTCCACGGTATGCAGGGGTACCTTTGCTTCACTGTGTTTTTTTCCACAGGGTGGGGAGAGGGTCTACATTTCTACCACACTCCCTGACCCCACAACTTGAGGATGTCTTCTAGAGCTGGGCTCTCCTCCCAGTGGTTTATAGAAAGTGGCTGGTTTTTGTCAGGCACCTTGTGGGGTGAATGGCCAAAGCTGTTTACAAGTTGACCTAAGGGTAGAGCTTCGCATCCCCCACACTACCCACATGGAGGGTAGAAGAGAGAATGGCTGAACACACTGAATGCACCTCATAACTGTGGGCTTGGGCTTTCCCTGTAACCATCATGGAGTCTCTGCATGGAGGCTTCCTTACTCTCAGTGTGTGGTCTCCATTGCTCTCTCTCCACCCCTCCCCCCCCCCTCTGTCTCTCTCTCTCTCTCTTTCTTTCTTGAGATAGAGTTTTAATCTATAGACAAGGTTAGCCCAAGCTCCCCATGTAGCCCAGGCTGGCCTTAAACTCTGAGCTGGGATTACAGGCACGTTCCAGTGATTTATATCTGTCTATAGCATGTTCACTTTTATGACATAGAAGCATGCTCTCCCATTCAGTCACTTTGGCCTTCTTGATTTCCATGGGAACTTTGGAAGGCAGAAGGGATCTTTATGGTGAGGAGTTTATCAGAAACCTGTTTTAAAGAGTCTTGAGAACTTTGTCCTTGGGCATCATGGGAAATGGCAATGTGATATAAAATTCCAGCTCAAAGGATTTATAGGGTGCTTGTTTGTTTTGAAACAAGGTATCAGTGTATATTGCTCTGGTGGCCTGAGACTCTCTGTGTAGACCAGGCTAGCCTAAAAGTATCAAAGATCCATCTATCTTTGTCTCCCAATGCTGAGATTACAGGTGTGCACCGCCACACTCAGTTAGGTTGAAAGTTTTAAGTCTCCCTGTTCCCATTATGGAATCTTTGCAATTCCTTCATGGAGGTTTCCAGCTTTCTATAGGCAGAAAGGTTCATGCTACAAGCTTCTCCGATAGGAGCAGCAGAAGCTCATCCCCTGTGTAACTTAGCTTCCTAATAGGTTTGTGCCAACAAGATCTGACACCTATAGCTCTTGTCATCTCAGTGGGGTGTTTTTTGTTTGTTTGTTTGTTTTTTGGCAACTTGTGATACACAAGGACTACCTGTGAGCACTGCAAAACTCTTAAATGAATTTCTATTTTTCATAAATTTTGGCAACAAGAATATCACAAAAGATCTTGTCCATATGATAACTTAGTGAACAAAAGAGCCTGACAGTCAACTCCCGGGGCCTACACAGAGGAAGGAGAGATGGCTGCCTCAGCTTATCCTCTGACCTGTCCATACGTACTGTGACACACGCACACACGCACACGCGTGCATCCTGGAGCTGTGTCCAGCCTTCCTTGTTGGTTGCTGACATCCTGGCTTCAGGCTCCATTCCCTGTTACCTCTCCTGTTCCTCAGACCATCACAAATAATTTTCAGTGACTCTTGGTAAGTGGTCTTAGGACAAAATAGACTTAGGACACAGAAAAATAAGTGGACAGCACTAAATCTCACCACATCCTGAGTAAAATACCCTGGATTAATTGTGCCTTTATTGATGCTTGAATACCACTGGATAAACTATATATTTATAGTCTAAAAATGTAAAATTCTACAGTTTAGTTAATTTTTCCAGATCACCTCATGTGTAGCATGCAGAGTAAGGAAGCAGTGAGCACACAGTAGGATGAGGGACGAGGCTGGCAGAGCAGGTCTGTCTCAGTGCTCCCCCCCCCCCACCCTGCATGGAGCCCCAGGAGAAGGGCCGCACGACCCCCTCAGTCTCAGCATCTGCTGCCTCCACTTTACCCTTGTCTTGCTGTGCTGTGTCCTCCCTTGTTTGAGGTGAAGGATTCACCACAAGTCCCACTTCCTGAATCTGTTGAGCTTTCTTTTCTGTGTGCTCCAAAGGCCAGTGTAAGATGTTGATTAGGCCTGAAATATAAACCGTGCTTGAAGTGTAAAGCTAAGCCAGAGAGTTGTTAGATCACTCAGTGGCTATAGTTCTTTCATCTAATTTTGAAAGAGGAGACTAGCCAAATAGCTGCCTGTAATCCTAGCACACAGGATGCTGAGACAGGAGGATTGCTACAAGTTTGAGGTCAGCTTGAGCTGCACAGTAAGTTCTAGCCCAGCCTGAGCAATAGAGTCAGACACTGTCTCAGAATGGGTGAGACGTTGTTGGGTGGGAGGGCAGAGATTTAGGAAACAGTGTCCAGTGAATCCATATTCAAGCGTTAATTCTTCATGGTTGAGGAGAGGAGGGTCATGTCCCTTTGCCACATGGTATCCTACTGTGAGAGCCGCCCTGCTCTTCATGGCCACAGAGCCACTCTTCATAGCCCCATCATGCCACTGTCCATGGCCACAGAGCCACTCTTCATAGCCCCATCATGCCACTGTCCAT
>NC_034611.1:48506838-48531838 GCF_900095145.1 Mus pahari
TTCATAGCCCCATCATGCCACTGTCCATAGCCACAGAGCCACTGTTCATAGCCCCATCATGCCACTGTTCATGGCCACAGAGCCACTCTTCATAGCCCTATCATGCCACTGTCCATGGCCACAGGCACTGCCTTGCTTGCTTCCTGGGCTTCCAGCCCTTGGCATTGGGCTGGGGCTGGGGAGCTGTTGAAGTGGCTCTCCTGAGGTAAGCTATAAGTCTAGTTCAGAGCCTGAGGTTGCCTACGAGACCAGAGCCAGATACCATGGAGGCCTGAGATAGGATTGTTGGCAAGGCTCAGTAAGCATGGGTAAGGGTTGGGACTGGCCTCAGCTTGAAATCTCAGCCCCTGGCCGGATACTTTCCATAGCATACATATCCCAGAAGCGGGGCCAGGATGATGAAGGGCTGGTATCTGAGCTGCCCGATACATTTGGTTAGAAAGCAGACCAGACCTCGATGCCATATTCTTCCTAAGGGGGGCGGGGGGGGGGAGGAGTCAGGGCTGGAGAGATGGCTCAGTGGTGAGAGCACTGGCCGCTTGTGTAGAGGACCGGGTTGTGATTCCTAGCATCCACATGGTGGCTCACAACTAACTGTCTGCACTCCAGGTCCAGGGCATTCTCTGCTCTCTTCTTGTGCCACTCTGTGTATGCAATGCACAGACATACATATAGGCAGACACAATACACAGAAAATAAATCTAAAAAATAAAGGAAGGAATGAAAGAATCAGGCATTCCAGTATTGCTCACCCGAGACCTCTGACCTCTGGATCTCTGACTGGGAAGTAGCCCCCATGGGGTCTTCCTTTGGTTTCATAGCCCTGGACTTGTGGCCTCCAGGCCCATTAGCACCTGTTATTTCTTCTTACAGTTCTATCATGCCTGTGACCAGCCAGGCATTGTGGTTTTCTGTATCATGGACTACGATGTGCTTCAGTTCTGTGATTTCCTGGGCTCCTTAATGTCCGTGTGGGTCACCGTCATTGCCATGGCTCGTCTGCAACCTGGGATCAAGCAGGTTAGTCCAGGGTAGTCCTGGGGGCAAGCCTAGCACCCTCTCTTTAGAACTCCCCCATGCTCGAGGCTTTCCCCAGGGTCACCACACTGTGGTGGCATGGCATCTCCATCTGTGGCCCTGGCATCTCCCTGTAGGTGCTGTACCTGCTCGGGGCTATGCTGCTGTCCATGGCTCTGCAGCTTGACCGGCACGGACTCTGGAATCTGCTGGGACCCAGTCTCTTTGCCCTTGGGATCTTGGCCACAGCTTGGGTAAGAGTGGAGAGGTCTGTGAAGGGCCAAAGAGGGAGCAGGAATAAATGCGGGGCGCTGGCTATTTGGTCCCCAGTTTAAGGTAGCCTTGCATTCTGTCACCATCACCTGCTGGCCACTCAAGTCTTGGCAGGTGCCACCTAGGGCTCAGGGGAAGTCTGAATTGGCTCTGGCTTGGATTCGGGGTGTAGATTCCTGAGTCCCACTTCTCTGCCTCCCCCAGACAGTTCGCAGCGTCCGGCGCCGGCACTGTTACCCACCGACATGGCGCCGCTGGCTTTTCTACCTGTGTCCGGGCAGCCTGATTGCCGGCAGTGCCGTTCTACTGTATGCTTTCGTGGAGACCCGGGACAACTACTTCTACATTCACAGCATTTGGCATATGCTCATTGCTGGCAGTGTGGGCTTCCTGCTGCCTCCCCGTGCCAAGACTGACCGCCGGGTCCCTTCTGGAGCCCGGGCCCGAGGCTGCGGTTACCAGCTGTGCATCAACGAACAGGAGGAGCTGGGCCTTGTGGGCCCAGGAGGGACCACTGTCAGCAGCATCTGTGCCAGCTGAGAGGGGCTTTGGGCCAAGCTCTAAGGGGACATGAACCCTGCCTAGGGTTCCTCCTGGGGCTGTGGAGCCCATCTAGGTACAAGGGACAAGTTGTGTTTCTTAATGACACAGTCTTTCTCAAGGATGACTGTTTTCAGGGACCAGGAGGCTTTCCTAAGACATGGAGAATTTCTTAAGAGCCTAGAGTCCTCCTGTGCTTACGGAGTCCTTCTTAAGGATGAGCTATGCAGGACACTGAGCCCCCGAGGGCCATGGAATCCCTAGGAGTGTGGAGCCCTTCCCGGGGATAGGGAGCCAGCCCTCCTACGGACATGAGATACTTCCCAAGGAGACAACATTTCATCAGCAGTGTGTCATCAGTACAGAGGGAAAGGGGTCCATCCTGGAGAAACAAGTCACCGGAGCTTTCCAGTGGCTTAGCAGTGCTGGGCAGGAGGGCTGCAGGAGAGAGAGAGGGAGAGGGAGAGGGAGAGAGGGAGGGGGAGAGGGGGAGAGAGAGAGCTGGGACCGCTGGGCAGCTGGCGACCCGATGGCACAGCGGAGCCTGCTATGTCTCCAGTGAAGTGTGTACTGAGTCTGTGCTGCCTTTTTCCCTTGTGGGGGTCAGGGTGTGGGAAAATGGGACGAGAGGGACACTGAGGAAATCCTGAGAGTGACAGGGACCTTCCTGGAGAAGATGCTAGAAGCTACTGTCTGGTTTCTGCCCTGTGGCTTGTACACCAGCATCCTTCTCATCTGGTCCCTGTGTTTAATTCCAAATACTCCCCGACGCCCATTTCCCAATTGCTATGGATCCTAGTCTGGAGCAGTGAAGAGGGGTGTGTGCATCCGTGTGTGCGTGTGCTTGCTGTGGATATACAGAGATGAATTAGTGAGACAGACCTCCCCCATGACGCCTACACCCACAGAGAAGGAAGCTGAAGTGCCAGGAAATTAGAGTAGCAGGTACAAATTTCAGACATAGAAGGCACCACAAGAATGGAATTACTATTTTAAGCTTCCATTTTTTTTTTCTTGCATGCCAGAAATAATCTTGTATAAATTGAGATTTTTTTCTTTGTGTGTGTGTGTGTGTGTGTGTGTGTGTGTGTGTGTGAGAGAGAGAGAGAGAGAGAGAAAGAGAGAGAGTGAGACATTGACACTCTCACTATATAGTTTGTTCTGGCTCAGATCTTATGATCCTCTGGGTCCTGGAGTTACAGACATGGATGCCATACCTGGCAGCTGAACTTGTTCTTTCCCCACGGGGTCATAGCTGAGTTTTGAGGGTCTTGTCTTACACTGAGATAGGAGAACATTCTTTCTGGTTCCCAGTATCCATACTTTACCATCTTATGAGAGTTCAGTCATCCCAGCTGGCTCCCATCTGCAGTCAGACAGGCTGCTAAATGCTGAGAGTTCTTGTTCTGTCTGCTTAGCTCCGAGTCCCTGCACCCCAGGACTGTGCCACATGGATGTTCTTGATTGGCTACCCAGACACAGCGTGAAGCAGCTTCTCTTCTGGAGTCCTGTGCTAGGTTTTACTTGATAAGGCAAAAGATGAGTTGTTTTTTCTTTTAAGCTCCATAGATGGAGCCAGGGGCTCTGCTCCTGTGTCTTTAGCAACCTGGGACAGCCTCACACTTCCTCCCTCCTCACCCCTCCCACTTGTCAGACTGGAGAAGGAGCCAGCCTCACATTTCCCCCAAATCTCCTCTCTGTGCCTTAAGTCCTTTCTACTCTCTTCACAGCCCAGGCCTTTGAAGCCCAAAGCCTAGAAAATACCATTTTATTCTTTACTCTCTGTAATAAAATCTCTTCCCAAGGCACTGAGTACTGAATAAAGTAGCTGACTGAGTGGCCAGGAGTGAAGGTGTACGGGCTGGATGTCTCTTCCTGTATTAAAAGTGCTATTCTTAGGCCAGGTATGGTGGTGCATGCCTTTAACCCCAGCATTCTAGAGCAAGAGCTGGTGAGTTAACATGAGTGAGAGCCAGCCAAGGTTACATAGACCCTCTCTTAAAGAAAAATAAAGTACAAGAAAATAAAATGGCTGGAGAAATGGCTCAGCAGTTACGAGCATGCATTGCTGTTCCAGAGGACCCAAGTTCAATTCCCTGTATCCAGTTACCAGCTAAGATGCCTGTAACCACAGCTCCAGGGGATACACTACCTCTGGGATCCATGGGTACCTCTCCATACACGTGGCATACACTCACACAGACACAAACACACATACACATGATTAAAAATAAAATTTTTTAGAAGAAATGCTACTCCTTCCCTTATCTATGGCCATACTACCCTCAATGCACTTGTGCGTGTCTGATCTCTAAGCTAAGCAGGGCTGGGGCCGGTCAGTGCTTGGATGGGAGATCAGCCATTCTCACCCAGAGATAGGCAGAACTGGTCATGAGGACAGTTGATCCAATAGCCAGAGCTCAGGACTAACTTGACAGAGGCAATGAAGAGGGAAGGGGGTTGGGACACTGGAGTTGGAAGGGGCTTCTGGTGAGGGGTGATCTTGAGTGAGAAAGAATTAAGTGGGGCGCCATAATGCCAAGATGATGGAAATATTTCTCTGGTCACCAGTGCCCATCTTTTATTCCTGAGACACGCGTTCCCTCTGGTCCCCAGCCACTAATGTACTTAGGACGAAAGATTTACTGCCCAGCCTGTTGCACACACACTGAGACAAAGGTCAGGGCATGTTTGGAAAGGGTTACAATAATGGGGAGAGACAGAGGAAAGGGACCTGTAAGGAGGGGAGTGGTCTTGGGGTGGGGGGAGGAACATAAGCAGCCAATGGTGTTTTGGGGAGAGGCGGTGTGCTCTCTTTACCTTTTGGGAGACGGGACACACGAAAGCAGCCCCTGACATACTGGAAGCATTTAAGCAGGAGGGCAGCACGCGTAAACTGGTGTTGTGATGACCGGCGTGAGGGCTGTGTCTGGGAGAGGAGAGTCAGTGACAGAGCACCACAGCACTGAGAGAGAAATGGCCGGGCAATGGTGGGGCTTCTTACAGTGGGAGGAGGAGGTTATGAGCTCCAGGAGGCAGATGTTAGAGCATTAGTATCTGACCTGGCGGCGGCATGTGTGGGGTGTGGGGTGTGAAAGTCTAGGACGATCGCTCTCTTTGACTTGGATTTTGGCTCCAGGCCCTGAAATGGTGACGCTCAGGGGTGAGGATGATGACTACAGTTTGAGACCTTTTGAATTAGAGGTATTTGTTGGAGTACTGGGGGTGTGGTCAGCAGTAAGACGTGGCCGCTGAACCAGGCCTGAATCCATAGATGTCTGCTGTCTCGAATCATTGGGAACAGCTAAGGCCCAGCAAGCCTGGCCTGTTGTAGGGCTGTGGCCAGAACTCATTGCTGCTGCCTCGCGTGGGTCTGTGCACACAGCCACATCGACCACACTGCTTGGGGCATGCCTGGTAACACCAGCTCAGTGTCGCCAGGGTGGTGACATGAGAACCTCCACGTGACAGTGCAGTCCCTGTTAGAGCCAGAGGGATGAGTCCGAGGTCATGGCATCCTGCCCCAAAGGAGCTCACCCTCACATTGGTGACTTTCCAAATGATGGACCCCGACAAAAGAAGACAACCTTAAAACACCAGAAAATGTGTGAGGGAGATAGTGTCTAAAGTGGCCCGAAGGCTTGACCTTGTGTGATTCATGAAAAGTGTGAGCCAAGACCGGAGGGTGGGCGAGGTGCAGAGGGTGCGATTAGAGGTTGGCCAAGTAGGGGAGGGACAGTCATGCTGAAGTAGGCAGGGCCACTCTCCTAAGGCCCTGAGACTTAGTGCTGTGAGAGGGAGGAGCCATGAACGGTGATGCAAGAGGTTTATTGTGGGGACCGTGGGGAGTTTAGCACATTAAACATGACCCCCAGAGAATGCTAAATTGCATCAACATTTCATTAAGGAATAAAAATGAAAGCACTTTGTTTTGATTTAAAAGTTTTGTAATTTTTTGAGAAAGGGTCTCACTGTGTAGCCCTGGCTAGCCTGAAACTATGTAGACCAGGCTGACCCCAAACCCATGGAAATCCACCTGCCTCTTCTCTCAAGTGCTGAGATTAAAGGACTGCACCACCATGCTTTACTTGCTTGGAGTGATTTAACCAACAGAGAGTCAAAATTTGAAACCTTCAGTGTCTTCCTGTGTCTTCTGTCTGTAGTCTGTGTTGCTGGCCTATCTACAGTCTGACTATTGTGTATGTGTGTCCTTGTTTCTTATCTGTTCTGTGTCTGAATGTGTGTTTCTGTCCCTGTGTCTGTCTGCTCGCTGGCTGTCCTGTGTCTATCTCTAAAACTGGCCTTGAAGTATATTTACAGACCAGCACAAACAATATGGCATAGGACACAAATGAGGAATTCTTACCAAAATCTTAAACAGAGTTTTAAAAAAGAAGTAATTTTACTGCTCCCAGCTGACCCAGGATAGTGAAACCACATAGAGGTTATCAACCCTATATCCACATGTTGCTTTCAACATTTATGTCAGGCATGTGTTTTAAAGTTGCTTCCAATTGGCTAGCTGTTTTTAGCAAATGATTACCACAACATGCATACAGTATTCTGGATCGAGGGCGTGGACAGACACATAAGATTAAAGCTATGTATTAGCTTAGGTTGGAAAGCTGATTGCCTGGGGAATCAACACCTAGTAAGACTAGTTACATTGTTCTCTTAAAAGCCAAGTTAAGCAAGCTGAGCACACAGTAGGAGAGCAAGCTAAGTACACAGTCTTAAATAATTTCAGAGGATATTATTTACTGTGAGATCTGTCAAAAGTTCAGTCTTTAGGGGGGATTTGTGATATTATCCTAAGATTGTATTAGTACAAGATTAGCCTCACACAATCATGGGAGTAGTTAGATCCCCGCATGCTGGAACCTCTGCATTTGGCACTGGGCCGGAAGCTGTTCCAGGCCTGCTGGTCTGGCAGTCAAGCCACGGTTGTGAGGGGGAAGAATCAGAGTTGAAGAAACAAAAAGAAAACTGTGTCCAGCTCTCTCCCAGCTTGACTTCGCACATGGCCTGCAGGAGAAGTGGGCTTTTGACACATAGCTGCACTTGGACGAGCCTGGGGACAGCTCAGGGGTGGGGTGGGTTGGGTGGGGGAGATCTGGCTAGAACTGGATTGGCTGCTAACAAGGTTGTGACCAAGTGCCCCTGCAGGGCTGGGTGCTGCTCAGTTTGGCTTCCCAGATTCTGTGCCTGTTTCTCACGGGCAACGCTTAACCAGAGGGAAATTCTTGGACGCACACTTGTAGCCTATTTTGGCTGTCCTGGTACTGTCCTGCCATTGGCAATTAAGCTAACTTTGTTGGGATCTTGAACCCTGCACGAGTCTGTGAAGGAGAGATCGGGGCAGAGGAAACCAAGTCTCCCAGGAATGTGCCAGCCTGGGCTTCCCCTCCCGCTTCTGTTAGTCATGGCCTTGTGTTGGCCACTGAGACCCAAGAGTGGCGGTGGCCGCAGAGTCCATGCAGGCCTGTTTACTTCTCTTTTCCCTGGCCATCGTGATCAGCGGCGTTCTGGATTGCAACAGTGTTATCCTGAGTCCCAGAAGGGTGATACAGAGCAGGAACCCCAGCCAAGCTCCAGTAAACCCAAAGCGCGAGTGAGAGACAGACCTTAGTGGTTTTTAAGCCACTGAAAAATTGAAGTCATCACCACAATAGAACGTAGCCTCTTCTGACAGAGAGGCTGAGTTAAAAGTGGGACATTTTCCTGGTGAGTGGACCTCCCCATACCAAGGCTGTGACAGCAGCTTTCACCTCTGAGTTCCTCAGACTGTAGATGAAGGCATTCAGTGAGGGCGCCACGATCGCATAGAGCAACGTGATAATCTTACCCACGCTGGAGTCTTTGTCTTTGGGTTTGAGGTACATGAAGGAGATGGTTCCGTAGAAAATCACCACCACTGTGAGGTGGGCAGAGCAGGTGGAGAAGGCCTTGCTCCGGCCTGCAGCAGAGGGCACCCTAAAGATAGCAGCCAGGATGAAAATGTAAGAGAGGCATATGAGCAGGAGCGGGGTCATTGTCAGGACAGCCGTGGCCACCATTAGTATCAGCGCGTTGAGGGAAATGTCTCCACAGGCCAGTTTCAGCACTGCCAAGATCTCACAGAAGAAATGGTTGATGATGTAATGACCACAGAAGGGGAGGCGCCAGACAAGGATGGAATGCAGGAGCGAGTTGGCAAAGCCGGTCCCCCAGCTTATTACCGCCATCTGGATGCACAGCGGCCCATTCATGAGCTCCGAGTAGCGGAGCGGCTGGCAGATGGCCACGTACCGGTCGTACGCCATCACAGCCAGAAGCAGGCACTCCGTGGTGCCTAGGGCCAGGGTCATGTACATCTGCAGGGCACAGCTGGGGAAGGAGATGGTCCTTTGGACATCCAGGAAGTTGAGAAGCATCATAGGCGTGAAGGAAGAGGTACCACAGATGTCTATGAGAGAGAGGTTGCTGATGAAGAAGTACATGGGGCTGTGCAGGTGGGCGTCCAGCACAGTCAGCCCCACAAGGAAGGAGTTCCCTAGCAGAGTTATACAGTAGATACCCAGACAGAGCACAAACAGAACGATCTCTAGGCTGTGGTGGTCCTGGAGTCCCAGCAGGACGAACTCTGTCACCTCTGTGAGGTTTGTCTGAGCCATCTCATGTCTTCTTTTGCCAGCGGGACCACACAGCTCTGGATGGATGGAAAATGAGCAAGATGGGTGTGGGACCTGCAGCTGGTCAGTCCCTCTCTCTGGAATTTAGTCCCACCATCTGTGTGATGAGAGTTGGACGTTAGGTCTACAGCTGGCTCTCTCAGCCTGCAGTTCTAGTGACACAGCCAGGGGAGAACGTGGCACATTTTGGTCCCCTAAACTCTTCACTGTTCTGCGCAGCGGTGCTCAGAGGAGGCAGGAGACTTGTGTTTGATGGCCAACTCTCTATCCTCCTGTGTGCTAGTATCACAGGTGTGTGCCGTCATAACCCAGCTTGTCAAGTGTCCTTGACTGTTCAAAGGAATACCTTTTCTGCTTCATTCATCCACTGGGTATTTACTGAGTACCTGCTCTGTGCTAGGTATTGTTTCAGAGGCTGGGGCTCCAAAGGAAAGATAAAAAGCAGGGGAAAGATTCATACCTGTTAAAGTTATTGGCGGAGGCAAGAGGCGCTCCGGAAGTCAGGCGTTTGGTGGGTGCTCCCTGGGGATGTGTAAATCTGACTGCTGGTCATCTCTCTTTAAGCAGTTGCAGGACAGGCTCTTGATTTTAAAAGCGAGACACAAGAGCTTGCACGCCCAGGAGAGCTGGTGGTCACGGGGTTTGGCCTGGTTCTGAGAGCCTGTGTGCCTGTGCTAAGTCCTGTGGACACCGCAGAGGCAGCTGTGACTTCTGCTTCCCTGAAGTTTAAAATCACTCATCTGCTTGCTCTCGGTGACCTTGGACACAATGCTTCCTCTCTTGGGGTCTCTCGAGAAGAAGTCACATCTGAACTCTGAAGAGACTAGTTAAGTTAGTCACCATTGGGTGTGTGGTTACAGAAAGATCTGGTTCAGTTCAACTCCTGGCAGTTGTAATCCGGTGGAAGGCATACACCTCTCTCTGCACTTTTCTTCGTTACTCTCACAAAAGAACCCGAGGGATGGCAGAGGCATGTGAGGCTCTTGTGAACACTCTACTCTGCTATCCTACCACAGCCATTCTACACACTGGCTTCAGTCTTGGTAGAGTACATGGTTAGATAAAGTCCCCATAATCCAGGCTCATTCCTCTTCCTGTGAGAGATCCTTGGGCTGGACCAGATTTCTCACCCATCCCTCGAGGCTTGGCTTGCACATCTTCCCTGTGTGCTGCCTCATGTGGCTCCCACCACCAGGATGCTCATCTGGCTGTTAGCAGATATATTTTCACTGTATTGGTCTCTCTCTCTCTCTCTCTCTCTCTCTCTCTCTCTCTCTCTCTCTCTCTCGACTAGACTATTGAATAGTGAGTTATCAAGGTGAAAAGAACCCATCCAATTTGTTACCGTGGTCCCCAAAAAGACCAATGATTGACATTCCAACTGAACCATGGGTTGAGATGGCTGCTATCACTCTGCCCTTGTACTGATCTCTGGTATGAAGACTCCTCCCCCTCCGCCAGAAAGATGTGAGATGGCTGGAAGCGGTTTTGGGGGAGTGGCAGTGTCCTGTCTTGGGAATAGTTGTTTTTTTCTGGGAGGCCCACATTAGGAGCATTGTGGGCTTCACCACAGCTTCAGGGTCTGCTCATGACACGTTAGGGCAATGAGAACCAATCCATTTTAAGTGGAGAAAAGACCGGTTGCCAGGCAACCAGCAGCTTCGACTCACAACTTGAGCACATGATGGGCCATATCAGTCAGGATGTGCTGGGTTATGCTGCAGTAACGCACAACCTCATAATTTTGGCTGTCTTAACATGACAGATGTGTCTTTCTTAGTATTCACATACTGTGGATTCCGGAGGGTTCCTTTTAGAGACTGGCTAAGAGGAGCCTCGGCCACTTGGGATATCACCAGTTATTGCGGGGAAGAACATTCTGGAACAGCTCTACCATCACTTAAATGCTCATACCCAGAAGTGCTACACTGCATGCACATCTGCCTACAAACTACTGGGCCTGTGTAGACCCAACACCAGTTCAGAAGAGAGAGCCAGTGAGATTACTGCATATCAGCACTGCATTTGGGCGTCTTGGCGTCTCACGGCACACTCAGATCCATTCTAAACCAGGCATGGTGGTACATACCTATAAAGCCACAAGGGAGACAGAGGCATGGGAATTGTAGGGTTGAAGTCAGTCTGGTCTACATGAAGAGTGTCAGGTCAGGGTTTTTTTGTTCACAAGTGATTCTAGCATCTGTCTGGAGACACTATTATGTTCCCAGAAAAAACATCATATTCGAAGAGCTATGAGACATTGACTGTCCCCCCAAACCACATCTCCGCCCTCTTCCTAGTGTCTGACACCTCGTGGGGGCAGAAGCAAAGCAGGGATGAGCCCTGGAGTGGAAAGCAAGAGATCCGGGCTTGGTTTCTGGCTTTTTGATCTCATTCTGCTGTGTGACCTTGGCCAAGTTATTCCAACTCGAAAAATAGAGCCATTCAGTTAGATGATCTCTGGTCCTCTGTGACCTCTCCTACATCCCATCATGCTGTTCCAGGAACTTCTAACCCTGAGGCCTGGCAGGCTAGTGTTAGCTTGCAAGGTAATTATGATGTAAGTTTCATTGCTGGTGAATCTAATGTTAATCACAAAATTCTTAAAAATGCAGAATTCAGGCATCATTTTTATAGAACGGAAGGGACATGATACATAGAAAGGACCCTTTCCTTTAAATGCCTGGATTTCTACATCACCACTTCCACCAGCACCATGTGACAGGGTAGTAAGAGAGGCCTTGGAGCTAGGCTGGCCAAGGCCCACACACAGCTTTGCTGATTGCTAGCATTGGACGGAGAATGTGAAGGTTGCGTCTTGTTGTAGCCTTGCCCTGTGTATGCCACTGGCTCGGGGCTGGAGTGGTCCTTTACTAGGCCTGGACCCCTGCACAGGAGGGTGAGTTGTCTCCTTTTATAATTGCTGTGTGGTGGCCTTGGGTCAGTCCGTCCATCCATCTATCCATCCATCCATCCACCCTCCCTCTTGCCCTAACAGGCTATTTGTGTGTATGTGTGTGTGTGTGTGTGTGTGTGTGTGTGTTTGTGTGTTCGTTTGTTTGAGACAGAGCCATTGACTAGCCTGGAATTTGCTATACAGAGCAGGCTGGCCTCAAATTTATAGTGATCCTCCTGCCTCTGCCTCCCAAGTGCTGGGACGACAAGTGTCACCACCATGCTTAGTTTGCTAACAGCTTTTGAATCTTCATGTCTGTACCTAGCATAGGTAAATGGCTGTGTTTCCTTGGAAATGGCGATATTTTACAAACACAGCGCACGTGTACGCGCGCACGTGTGTTTGTGTGTATGTGTGTGTGTGTGTGTGTATGCTCGAATGCGTGAGCAGTGAAGATTTTAGTACAGAGCCTGGCTCATGGTAAATATTCAGCCAATGTAGATATTACTATTGTCATGCAATAAGTACTTTAGCTTTTAAATATTTTGAAATAAAAGTCACTGAGAATAGCATGCCGGATGAGTGCTCCTTACCGCAGACTTGCTGACCCATAAGAATATGTAGGGATCTGGAGCCATGCTAGCTGAGCTGAAGATTGCAGAGCTGATGAGGTAGTCCCGAGCTCATAACTAGGAGGTGCAATGTGCTAAGGTGGGTCAGGCTAAAGGGCCCCAAGGATCAGTGTCCAGGTCCCCTGTCACACAGCCTGCCTGCTCCCTTTCCAGGGACCACATAGTCCCTGCCCAATTTAAAGTTCAACTCTACAAACTCACAAACTTTCAGGTGTGCGAGCTGAGGGACTTGGGCTCCCGGGACTCTCCAGATTCCTTGTCCTGTCCCAGGAGGCTCCTGCTGATGGGAGGTGGACGAAGAATGTGAAGGTTGCGTCTTGTTGTAGCCTTGCCCTGTGTATGCCACAGGCTCTGGGGCAGGAGTGGTCCTTTACTAGGCCTGGACCCCTGCACAGGAGAATGAGTTGTCTCCTTTTATGATTACTGGGTGGCCTTGGATCCGTTCACCCAACTTTGAGGAAGGCTCCTCACTGGGTGGAATATGAGACCCCCCAGCTGTATGGAAGGGGTGCATTAGAGGCGGAGCTCAACTCAGACATGGGAATTTTTTTTTTTAAATGGACTTCCTCTTTCTTCCTCCCTTCCTGACCTTCTACAATAAAGATACTATTTACAGTTTGGATAAATATAATATAAAATATAACTATAAATAAGACAGAATTTATAATGCTTCATACTATGCCATAATCTATCTTCTGGAATTTTATCAGGGTTACCACTCGGTTTCTCTCTGCCTCTGGGATGGCTGAGCCCTCTTGCTGCCTAGAGGGCCACCTGGACCCGAGAAGTCTGAGACTAGATAGGTGTTTGCATCCCACACCACAGTGGGTGGTAGCAGGAGCACTCAACAACAGCACAGAAGTCCCCCTAAGTCCACGGCCCTCCCTCTTCCTCACCCCCACTTCTACAACCCCAAACAGCACCGGTGAATCACAAATATTGCCCCATATCGCTCCCCCCTCACGCACGTCAAAATTCCTAACTATTTCTGTTCCTCACTCCCTCTCTCTATGCTCCTGTGGCTGTAGCATCAGCTTCCTTGCCGCCCCACCCCCACCCCCACCCCCAGAGCCCTCCTACTCTGGAGCAATGAGCCCTCCCACTTCTTAAAAAAGAATACCATCATTTCTTAGGTTCAATGTCACATTTATTTAGAAATATTGAACAAAATTGCAAGGACCAAGAGAACAATACGTATCTGTAACCCCATTGACCAGAGAGGAAACAACCGCTAATTATCATCTCATCAGAGTTTTCCAGAATTTTCTACAGACTTAATCAAATATCCATGAAACAAATAATTAAAAAATAAGATTAGGGAGGCACTAAATGCAATGTTTTGTGATCTGCTTTTTCCTCCCTTCCTGTTTACTGTGATAATTTCCCATCATCCAGTATATTCCCAAGGAATGTTTTCTAGTGGCTTTATTACATTCAGTATTGAACTCCACCCGGATTTACTTAAACATTCTTTACCAATTGGACATCATGATTGGTATATTTTTGTACTGTGGAATAATGCGTTTTGCACTGTATTTTGTTGTTGTTTGTTTGTTTGTTTGTTTTTTCGAGACAGAGTTTCTCTGTGTAGTTCTGGCTGTCTGTCCTGGAACTCACTCTGTAGACCAGGCTGGCCTCGAACTCAGAAATCCACCTGCCTCTGCCTCCCAAGAGTTGGGATTAAAGGTGTGCGCCACCACTGCCCGGCTTGTACTGTATTCCTATATACCAATCTTTAGCTGCATCCTTACTTTTTTTTTTTTTTTTTTGAGAAGGTATCTTATGTATCCCAGGCCAATTTCAAACTTGCTATGTGGTTGAGGATTTCCTTTAACCTCTGTCTCTTTAAGTGCTAAGGTTACAGGCATGACCCTTCCCTGGCTGCAGCGCTTCGGAAAGTGAGCCCTACACCTTGCCTGGGTAGCACAGTGGCGCTGGCCCTGGTGGTAGCAAAGCAGGCAAGCTGGCTTAAGGGTGTGAGCTAGGGAGAGCTGGCCTGCCACTCATCTGCTGTGGACAAGGGACAGGTGCCAAACAGCCTCTTTGCCCCACGATGCCTCAGGCCAGCGGGAGAGCTGGACCCTGGGGCCGTGAGAGTGACCCCTGCCCCTCATTGGCTGCAGTACCCTGGATATCAGACCCGCACCAACTCTGGGCAGCTAGAGTCAGGAAAGCCTGGTGGTGTGGGCACAGGTGGGAGAGCTGGCCCTGCCCTTGCCAGCTGCTGCACTGAGTGAGCTAGCTGGGGCAGTGCTGGAGAGCTCCCCCTGGTGGTGTGGGTGCTGCAGAGCTGCTGGGCTGACCAACTCAGCCACCATCTAAGCCCAGATCGGGGGTTTTGAGTTGGCTCATCCCAACATCTATCCTATGTATGAACGGCTGGAGCTCTTGAAAGGGGGCCAGTCCTGCAGATCCAAAGCTGCAGGATCTCCATGACCCAGGGCAACAACAGGATAACTGAGAAGAGTCCCCCATGGGGATCCAGAGAGTGTGGCAGAAGCCTTGAACCAGACCAATGACTCCTTGCGATGGATATTTGCTATGATCAAGGTAAGGCGTGTGGACAAAGGGGAATACTGGGGGGCGTGCTGTGACACCCCACAGCTTCCGTGATGAGATTTGTTGATGTTGTTGTTGTTGTTGTTGTTTTGGTAGGGGCGGTTTTGTTTTTATGTATATGAATGTTTGCCTGCTTGTCTGTGTGTGCACCATGTGTGTAGTGTCCATGGAGGCCAGAAGGGGGCACTGCATCCCCTGGACCGGGAGCTGCCATGTGGGTAAGCCTCTTACCTGCTGGGCCATCCCTCCAGCGCTTAGTTCTCATCCTCAAGGGTTTCCTTTGTAGATGGAATTGTCAGGTGTGTTATTTAGAGTCAGAGGTAGGAAGGGGGTGGGAAAACAGCTAAATTCCAGGCATGGACCTTCTGGCCCTAAGTAAGCAGAATGCTGGGTTGTTTTGAACATCCTGTGTGAGATGTCTTTAGGAAACCCAGCACCTCCTCTGTAGGCAGTCTGGGCTTTATTATTTGTGTTGATGTTTCTTGACTCTTGGCCAGCCGGGCGTGCAGACTAGATCCCAGGGGGAGCGGCTTCTGTCCCCTGCCCTGCTCCTTAATGTCCTCTGTCTTTCTAGCCTGCCTCATTGAGAGTCCCAGAGGAAGGAGGCAGGCCCAACAGAGGAACGGAAGGCTTGTGTGGGCCTGCGGCCAGCTAGCGGGAGGGCAGGGTCACTACTTGGAGGTCAGACTCCCCACGGTGCAAATGATGCCAGGCACTGAGGCCAGGGTGGGTGGGGCCTGGATGCACTCCATGGCTCTGGATTTGTGTGCTCATACGCTTGTCAAACAGGGAAACTGTGGGAGACTGAGCAGCCAGAGGGGTCAGCTGTGGAGGGCCCAGGGCTGGGGTCATGGGGGATACAGCAAGCACCCCCAAATCAGATGAGGCAGGAATACTGGAAGCTGCAGCTGCTGTTGGAGGGGTTGGAGAGGAACCCCAGCTCAAGGTTGCTCTGGGTGGTCAGTGCCCTGTGAGCAGGCAGGCCTGGGCTTGTGCTTTGGACCTAACTCCTGTCTCTGCTGTCAACTCTCAGAGGACTAGGCCTTGCCTCATCCCTGTGGTCTTTATCCCAGCTCCGTTCAGATTTGGGAAGGACTCTCTACTACCACAAGTGCCTCTACATTTTTTTTTTTAAGATTTATTTATTTTACACATAGGAGTGCACCGTAGCTGCCTTCAGACATAAGAGGGTCTCAGATCCCAGGACAGATGGTTGTGAGCCACCATGTGGTTGCTGGGAATTGAACTCAGGACCTCTGAAAGAGCAATCAGTGTTCTTCACCTCTGAGCGGTCTCTCCAGCCCCATGTCTCTACATTTCCATCTTCACGTAGGCACTTCATAAACAAGTCCAGGGCATGGAGTTGGACCAGGTTGGATGTTGGGGCAGAGTAGGATGTGATGCTCTCTGATTTTGGTATAGGATTGGAAACCAAGGACACAGGAGAGGGAGCCTGAAGGGGCAGGGAGTCCATCCACACATGCGCTGTGTGCTGCAGAGCTGCTTTGTGGGGGAGAACACAGAACTTGAGGGTGGGCAGTGTGGGGGAGGGGGAGTTCATGCTTGGCAGGTGTGTGGGGTTGTGAAGCAGGAAACTGTGGGAGAAGGCAGGCAGGCAGGCAGGCAGGCAGGCAGGCACCTCCAAGGCCCCACAGAGCATCTGCTTCATCCTGAGAGCAGCGAGGAGCTACTTAAGGATGTCAGTCAGGAGAGCGGTGCAATCTTAAGCAGTTCTTAAAATGGTCCTCCTGATGCCCCACCAGGGAAGAGACTGAAGCCGGCAATTCCAACGACTATTAACTATTTATTTTCAGACTGGGTCTTGCTATCACAGGCTGACCTCAAATTGACCATCCTCCTGCCTCAGTTTCACAAATGCTGGTATTGTAGGTGTGAGCAGCTGCGCTAGCCAAAGACTCACTAGTCTTGAGGTCAGGCCCAGAGGCTACTGTGGAGGCCCAGGGACAGGTGCTGGGTACCAGCCTGGACCAGGGCAGAGCAGGAGCAGAAAGTGACTTGCGAGCGATTCTGTGTCAGGATTAGTGGGATTTGGTACTATGTCTTTGGAGTGTCGGTCCCCACAGTTCCATGTTCTGTCCCGCCGTGGTGGCATGGCTCCATGTTGTCCCACACAACAAGGCAAGACCCCTACCCATGCAGAGCCCTCCCCTCCCTCACCTACAGGCCCATCTGCTGCCCCAGGCTTTCCTGGCCGCTTCCTTCACCTCCTTGTTCCTCAGGCTGTAGATAATGGGGTTCAGCATGGGGGTCACCACAGCGTAGAGGACTGTAAAGACCTGGTCTGAGATCCGGGCCTCCTTGCTCTTGGGTTTCATGTACATGAAAATGATAGTGCTATAAAAAAGCAGGACCACAGCCAGGTGTGCCGAGCAGGTGGAGAAGGCTTTGCTGCGCCCGGTGGCTGAGGGCACCCTCAGGATGGTGGCCAGGATCAGCATGTAGGACAGGCAGATGAGGGTCAGGGGTATAGGCAACAGGAGGATGGCCCCCACCAGCAGGAAGGCGTCGCTGACTGATGTGTCGCCACAGGCCAGCTTCAGCACAGCCAGGATCTCACAGGTGAAGTGTCTGATCACGTGGTGGCCGCAGAAGGGCAGCCTCATGGCGATGACCGTCTCTGTCACTGACTTGAAGAGGCAGAGCACCCAGGAGGCTCCTGCCAGCATCAGGCAGAGCCTGTGGCTCATGAGCACGGGGTACCTGAGTGGCTGGCAAATGGCCAAGTATCGGTCATAGGCCATGACGGCCAGCAGCAGGCACTCGGTGGAGCCCGTGGAGAGGCTCAGACACATCTGGATGGCACAGCCAGTAAAGGAGATGGTCTTCCGGGAGGACAGGAGGTGGACCAGCATCAGGGGTACGAAAGTAGATGTGTAGCAGATGTCCAAAACGGAAAGGTTACCCAGGAAAAAGTACATGGGCGTGTGTAGGCGGGCATCCAACACGCTCACCGCCACGATGGCCGTGTTCCCCAGCAGGGTCACCAGGTACATGACTGAGCACAGGGGAAAGAGTAGCCGCTCGAGGGTCGGGTAGCCAGAAAATCCCTTCAAGACGAACTCGGAGACCGCGGTTCTGTTGCTGGGCTCCATACTGCGGGCTTCTGGCTGGATACACAGATGGGGCGGAAGGACGGAGGGTGCCGGTCGTGTGTGCGACCACAGAGATGGTTAAGGTCTTTTCCAGCTTGGCCACACTTTCTGTGGCCTTGGGACAGACTCCTCACCCTCTGCAGGCTTCAGTTCATCCGTGCGAGGAAGGTGGATGATTCAGAGCAGTGGTTCCCTGAACGCCTGCTCCTGGAAGTCTGAGCAGACCGTCTGAAGGGTCACTGTGAGCCAACGCTGAATGAGAAATAGAGGACTTGTCATGGTCTTTAAAAGACTAATGTTTATTGGTAGCTCTCCAAAAGCAATGTAGATCATGCGCTCCCAAACACATTTGACCCCAGGTCCCCTTCCCGCACTTAACCTATCACAGACAAGACGAACAGTTTGGGAGCTGAGGAGTTGCATCAGAGATCCACACACTGGACTCCCTTCGAAGGCTGTCAACACCTTGTTCTCCCCACGTCGTTTCTGGCCCAGTGGGTGCGACTGCAGCTCTACTGGCCCAGGCACCCACACTTAAAGCAAGAATGTCTCTGAAGGTCCTCCTGTCTTAAGGGCCGTCTCTGAGCCATTACTTACGCTGTCCCCACTGTCTGGCATGTCCTGCTCATCTCTCCCTCTGTGGTAAGGGTCTGGTTTCTCTCTTTGGGCCAGCTCTGGTCTCCACGCACCCTATGCTTTGTGTCTCAGGGAGCTGCTGCTGGGTCTCTAAGCCCATGAGTGGGAGCCCCCTTCTCCCCACATCGGAGATGCTCAGTCAGCCGCTTTGTGTGGGCTGAAGCGTTAGAAGTTGCTTCCTCTGTGAGGACTCTAGTGACAGGCACATCAAACGGACCCTGAGACACAGTCTCCGGCCCTATTTTTCTCCCAGTCAGAACAAAGGGTGCTCTGGCTTCCAAACCTCCAAGGTTATGAACGCGGGAGCTTCCCTGACAGGGTCCCTGGTGAGCTCTCTTGTGGCAGATGGGGAAACTGAGCTCACACAGGAGCTGGCGGGGGGGGGGGGAGTTAAGTCTCCAGCAGCGGTCTTCCCGCATGGAAGCGGACATTTGCCGCTCATACCTGCCGCCCTAGATGGACACCCCTCCTGCTTCCTTCCCACAATTCCCTGCAGCAAAAACAAACAAACAAACAAACACGCAAACCAATAAAATAAGACAAACCCAATAAACCCAACAAACATATCAGGTTTAAACCTGTCTTCAGTGTCGGAATACCTGAGACCCTGCTGCGCTGTAGCACGGACCATAGTGCCCAAATCCAGCTCCTCCCAGCTCGGTCTCTCCAGCTGGACAGTCTCCGCCTTTTACTTGCTCCCGGTTTAATCTTTCCAAAGACCAAGAAGTGACTTAGGGCAACCAAGCACAGTGCTAGGCATCAGGGGAACAACTGAGCACGTGACTGCTTCCGGGCACTGACTCCAAACCCTTCCCAGGGAGACTTCTCCACTCTTCCATGCCTGGCCTCCCCTCCCTCTGTCTGTATGCCCTATGAGGCATACAAACTTCTTCTTGGTGAGGGAGCACTTGAGGGTCTCTCAAATACCTCAGGTGTCAAGGCTGGGTGGTCCTGCCGGATGTTTCTTCTTCTTGCACGGTTTTAACATAATGTCCTGAACTTAATCCTACACTGAGCCTCACCTCAGGAAATCAATGGTCCCTTCTGCAGCAAGAAGAGCTCTGATCTAGGCCCAGGGCCTCAGGCAGAAGCTCTGGCCTCAACACGACTGTCTACATCACATGGGAGGCATGTAAGCTGTGAGTTCCCCACCAAGGCTCAGTGGGGATTCTCTGGGGCTGGGTGTTTGGTGGGGTTATCTCTTTCAGCAGAGCTTCATCAGAGACAAGCACTGTGTCAGGATTGGGACAAGGCACAGAGATGCTTCTGTCTTCTGTTGAAGCTCCAGTGACTGGAGTAAGTCTCGGCCTCCTCTTTGAATGGTTTCACACACTGCAGTTCATCCCTTCAGTCGCTAGGCAACATCGGCAGCTGGGGCCCTGGGCTATGTGCCGGAATACACACACACACACACACACACACACACACACACACACACACAAACATGGGGGTTACCTGCTGTGTATACACGCAGCTGAGTGCACAACACCTGTCTAACACACCAGTCCATAAGCACCTGTGAGTGTCTATCCTATGCATAGGCTCATGTGTGCACGTGTGGCCATTCACAAACACATGAGTGTATGTAAATAGAATTTTCTCTTTCTCTCACACACAATTAGTCTCTTTCTCTTCTCTCTCTCTCTCTCTCTCTCTCTCTCTCTCACACACACACACACACACACACACACACACACACACACACCACCACCACCACCACCACCACCAGGACTGGCAGACTTTTGGACCTATGGCCAAAGTGCTTTACTGAGCCAGGCAGGCTTAATTTCTACAGGAGGTAGGCACATAAAGACCGCAGTCTGTGGAGGGGTGCAGGGGAGTCATTAGGAAGGAGCATCACTGAGGGTGGGGGTACAGAGGAGCCTGGGACAAGCTGACAAAACTGACTTCGTGTTCGGTCTGCTTCCCAGCCTTTGAGCCAAAGAAGAGTCCCTGTAGCGCTCTGCCTTTTCTCCCACAACTGGGGAAGAAAGGAGGAAGACACGGGCCAGGGAGCTCTGTCTGTAGGGCCACAGTGTCCTTCCTGTCTTCTCTCTCCTGACCCACTGCTCCCTAAAACCCAGTTCACGAAGTAAGCCTCTCTTCTCCTCTTAAGCCAGTCCGCTTCCTCCCTCCAGTTCCACAGCCTTGTGTTGTAGCTTTGGGGTGACACCCACCTCTCATTTCTTCCCTGCTGCCAGCCCTCCCAGGCCACAGGGATGTCACCTCCTTTCCTGTCCTCCCTTGGGTTCTGAAGGCCAAGTCGTGACCCTAGGTAGCTTCTTGCCGTCTTCCCACAGCAATTAGGACTAACATAAATGGAAGGGCCAACTTGGCCATTTCCAGACTGCTTGCAGCCTAGGGAGATGCTCTTGCAGAACTTGCACATCAGCTGGATCCTTACATTTGGGGAAACCGAGGCCCAGAGATGGTCAGTAGCACAGTGAATGAGAGTGGGAAGCCAAGGCCCCAGTGGTTCCTCGGGGCTCTCCACCCTTCATTTCCTCTGCCCAAACCTGTGTCTCACCTCTGGCCTCCTCACAATCTGCGCACTGGATCCCTGGCAGAAGTTTTACTCCAGCCTGACTTTCCAAACCGTGGAAACATGCCTAGGTTTTTTGCTTTTTTTTTTTTTTTTTTTTGAGGAATTCAGAAGAGTTTGCAAGTTGATAAAATTAAGTGTACCGTTAAGAACTCGGCAGGCTTATTTTAAGGGCTGAGCACCCTGCAGGAGTCTCTGAAGTAGGGGGAATTAGTGCATTCTGGCGAGACCAGGGCTGGATGGCTCTTAGTGGCTGACTGCAGACAGGAAGGGCTCTCCATTCTGGGCAGATCTCAGTGCTCTGCTGGCCAACACCCTTCTAAGGAGCAAGTGGGCCAAACGGAGGTGGCACCGTTCGAAGAGCCCTGTGTACCAAGGGATTGGACAATCCCCAAGGCAACGTAGAGAGAGGAGAGGAACTGTGCCCTGCTCACAAACTTTGGGGTGCTTCAGGGAGGATGTCCCAAAGACCCAATTACACTAGCACGTCTCCAGTCTAGTTAGGGAGCTTAATTAGTGTAAAAAAAAAATGCAGAAAGTGACTTGGGGATCAGGAATCCACGCTCGCAGGTCAGTCAGTCCCCAGCCAGCATCGGCCCAGGGACGCTTACAAGTAAATCCATGAGTGGATAGGAGCTTAATGAGTGACTTTGTAATTAATGACTACATAAGCAGTTTGAATAAGTTCACAAATTAAACTGAAGAACAAGCGAGCAAAAAATAGACACTGCGGCCCATCCGGGTGGGTGTGAGGGGTCTTGGGTCAGCACTCATCAAGAGACAGAGAGACAAGCAGAACTGTCTTGTTTTGGCTATCTGCACGAGCCAGTGCTTGAAGACCGTGCTGACTGAGACCCACTGTATGGTCAAGGGATTGCTTAGAGAGGTCCAGCGGCAGCTCAGTGTCATTTAATGAGGCAGAAGGATGGCCATGGTTCACTGTGCCGCTTGTCCTTGGTCAGTGCAGAACAGGGGTGCTCAGGTAGCCAGTGACCACCCGGGTGGCCAGTGACCACTATCCTCTGCCTCCACCTGGTCCCTCTTTCCTGTGCTCACGGCATCTGTGTGACGCCTCTTCACGGAAGCTCCTGGCTGCCAGGGTCCATACCTCTGATGGCTTAGGGGTCTCTTTAAACAGCGTTCCAAGGTGTGTGGTGGGTGTGGCTTAAAGCACACCCTTTCTCTCCTAGACACAGGGCTTGATTCCCTGCCTCAGACAAAAACCCACGGTATTATTTTATTTTGGAACTGGGTTTTGATTTTTGTTGTTGTTGTTGGATTTTTAAAAAAAGATTTGTTTCATTTTTATTTTATGTGTGTTGGTGTTTTGCTTGCATGCACATGTCTGTGTTCTTAATCTCTTCACCCCATTTTTTTAAAAAAACCTTTTACTGCTGTACTGGTTAATTTTGTGTCAACTTGACACAAGCTAGAGTTATCACAGAGAAAGGAGCTTCAGTTGGGGAAATGCCTCCACGAGATTCAGCTCCAAGGCATTTTCTCAATCAGTGATCAAGAGGGGAGGTCCCTTTGTGGGTGGTGCCATCTCTGGGCTTGTAGTCTTGGTTCTATAAGAGAGCAGGCTGAGCAAGCCAGGGGAAGCAAGCCAGTAAAGAACATCCAGTAAAGAACATCCCTCCATGGCTTCTGCATCAGCTCCTGCTCCCTGACCTGCTTGAGTTCCAGTCCTGCATCCTTTGGTGATCAACAGCAGTATGGAAATGTAAGCCNAATAAACCCTTTCCTCCCCAACTTGCTTCTTGGTCATGATGTTTGTGCAGGAATAGAAACCCTGACGAGGACAACTGCTGTATTTTGTCCCGCCAATATTCAATTATTTGGACCACACAGCTTTCTCTATTTTTTTTTTTTTTGTCTGTTCATGTTCCCGAGTTATAAATTCATTTTAAAAGTATTTTTTTCCTGATAAATTTTTTATTGTGGCTCTTTTGAGACAGGCTGTCACTCTGTAGCTAGCGCAGGCTAGACTGGAACTCATGGGATCTTGGTTCCCCAGCCTTTTCAACTTGCTTTTCGCTTTGGCTCTTTTTTAGACCCCATCTTCTCTGCACTGAGTAAAGTCGGCATGCTTATTTACTTATGGAAGAATTAATTATAGACTGTCTTATCACAGACCTTAAAGGTTGCCTTTGTCATAACTAATTTCACAGGTCCTTTCGTGTCTGTTTTTGGACACACTGGTCCGTTNTAAAGAAATGCCTCTTCCTGTCCTCACACAGCACTGTTTTAACTGCTGTGGTCACCTTACAGTAAACGAACAGCTTTAAACTGCTGTAAGCCAGCCCTCGGCCCTGTCAGCCCCTTTCAACAATTCTTTGGCTAGTCTTGCACATTTCTTTCCCACATGAATTTTGCAATCAGTTGTCATATTTCATGAAAGGTCTTCTGGGACCTTGTGATTGACCGGCTGGTTTGGGATGGGACTTGATCTCTTTACAAAAATCAGGGTTACTCATGCATGAACATCGTCCCACCTTTAATACATATCATTGGTTTCGTTCTGATCACATGACTCTTCTTATACGTCAACAGTGTGATTTACAGCAATATTTGTGTGTGTGTGTGTGTGTGTGTGTGTGTGAATTCTGCATTTCTTCCTGCTGTTAAGTCTTATTCTGCAGATCAGTCCGAGAGAGGGGAGGTTAGTTGACCAGCTCCCAGGCTCCCCCTGGTGACCGCTGAGCCAATGCTGATTTCTTTGAAAATGGAGTTGGAATCCCAGTAAAATCCCGGATTGGGGGGCCCAGGCCCTGACAGATTATTATGGTAGAAAGAATCTTGAATCTAGGAACAAAATAGACATAAAATCTGGGTATCCTTGGGTGATTGTCCACATGGCCTCTGGGGCTCTACTAGTCTCTCTCAGTACTAGGAAACCTCGAAGAGAGATGTATCTGCGACCTGCATCCAAAGAGTCCAGCCTTCCAGGAAGAACTAAAAGGATGTAAAAGGATGTGTCTTCTAGAAAGGTCGTGGCTGCTGCACTCATGCACTTGCTGTGGTTGTTACCTGCTCAAGACCTGTGCAAGATCAAGGCAACTAGATCAGTCAGCATTCCAGTGGAGGGAGGAGGAAGAGACGGGAAGGGGGGGGGAGAGAGAGAGAGAGAGAGAGAGAGAGAGAGAGAGAGAGAGAGAGAGAGAGAGAGAGAGAGAGAGAGAGAGAGAGAGAGAGAGACAGCTTCCGCATGAAGGGTGTGAAGGCGATGTGATCAAGACACATTGTACGCATAAATATAAGATAAAAATATCTAGGTTTCCCAAACCCCTCACTGACAGATCCTGTTCTCTATACTGTATGATGGTTTCACACCATTTCCCCATTTCCCCATTTCCCCCTTTCTCCTTCTTCTGCAGTGCTGATGCTTGAGCCAGGCCCACGCTCGCCAGGCAAGTGCCCGGCCCCTGAGCTAAACAGCCAGCTGCTCCAGATGTCGTCTTCAATAAAGCAAACCCTCAGATGTAATTTCGCTGTATGGACCAGGATGGCTTTTCCTATTCATAAACTCACCCGTTAGAAAACTACGTCCCGACTTCCGGTTCAGAGAACAAGCTCTCGCGTTTGCTGCCCCAGACTGGAAACCTTTCTGAAGCACTGTAGAAGGTAGAATGTGTAAATTTCTAAGTTAAACAAAGAGATTCCCAAAGAGTCTGAAAAACAAGAGACAGTGCCACCAGCTGGCCAGAGACACGGAGGAATACCTGGGAAACGGCAACCAGATGAGTTGGGAGAAACCACAGCCAAGGAAGGAGGGAGCTGCAGTGTGGGTCTGGGCCGGGGAGGGGGGTCAGCCCAGGGCAGCAGGGACGGGGGGGAGGGTCGGCTCAGGGGGCCGTTGTCATCTGAGACCAAAGGGTCTCTGGAGGAAGGGAGAGCTCAGGTGGTGGCCCCACCCCCAGGAGCTCCTCCAGGCCCCATCAGGACTCCTGGAGACAATTTGTGCATGCGAATCACAGTTACAAAGAGGCACAAAGTCAGAGGTAGGGAACCCTAGATGAGAAAACACGCTACCGATAAAAAGCAGAACGCACTCAAGAACGTCAGAGCCAGAGGAGGAAAACCGAACCCAACAAAGAATTAGCAAGGAAAAAGACAAAACA